>NC_069133.1:42143535-42444445 GCF_026914265.1 Mya arenaria | reverse complement strand
TAGGACCTTGAAACTTCACAGGTATTTTGTCTGGATCAGTAGATCACAGCCAATAATGCTTTGAAAACTCTGCTTGTATAATATATTTTCACTTCATATGTTTGATGAAATGGATCAGTAGATGGCATCTATCATTTCCAATGTCAGAGGGTTAAAGGTCAAAGTCAAAGCCACTGTTGCTTTTCACAATTTTATTCAAACAGTAACTTTAGAACAGTTTGATGCAGAAGGTCGCAGTTACCCTTATGTTCATGAATTCTCATGTAATCAATCACATGTTTCTGTCATAACACTAACTTGTTTTTCTCGAAGACATCCTATCGCATTTGCGGATCTAGCCTCCCCCCCACCATTTCGAGTTTGAAATGGCTAATCATTTCTTAGGGGAGTACCCCCCAAACCCTCTTCTCAACCCTTTTAACCATATAAATTTGGTTCTGAGGGAGCGGGGCAAGTCGAAAGGATACTCACCTACTTTGCCTCCTCTCACGCCAAATCCTGGACTCACCCCCGCATCGTGTGAGTGGTATGCAGCCGTTTAGTGGACACACAAACTGTCGATACTAGGTGTTACGTGATCATTCTGGTGCCCAGTTGACTTTTGCATGTAATTGCGCTTCAAGCCAACGTCTTATGGTCCCTGTCAAAAGTTTTATTTCATTTGTGTACTCATGTAGCCCTGTGGACGGAGCGACAGGAGACATCTCCGTGCGCAGCGGCGCTCGACCGGAAGTTGTTCTCCATCAGCAACCAGTGCTCGGTGGTCCTCGAGTCGCCCGGCACCATTGCCAATTTAACCGGAAATAAGTGCACGTACGTTAATCTTTCGGATTTGTTATGTTTTTATTCAGTACATGTATATCACAAGTTGTATCTCGAATTAATTTTCAAACGAAGTTAGAATGTGGTATATTGGAGTCATTATAAGATTGGTTGATGAGTCGGTCTTCGGGTTGGTTGGTTGGTTGATGGGTCGGGCAGTTGGTCAGTCGGTCGTGGAGCAAACTACTTCCACATTGCTTTGGTTCGAGGTACATATGACTATGAATTCAATTAGAACTTAGCCATTTTTTTTCCTGATCGATTGTCATCGTTTCAAAGAGTTACCGTGCGTGTATGTATTATGTTTGTATGTACGGCTATGATACACTTTTTTGTGATGCATGTTCAAGAGGGATTGCTCTAATACTTGTTAATTCGTCTGTTGTTTTTTTTTTAGAGAAAACTATTGAGCTATTGTAAAAGCCTTGGTGTGCTTGTTGGTGTCGAGCAGAACCTTTAATTTTGGGTATACCTTAAAAACGGTCAAGATATTCAAGAGATTATAACTTTGGACTCCAATACACTTGTTCACAGTGCCCCGTTTGTTTACCCAAATGGGCTATTTTGGGCTGGCGGCCTTTCATAACAAATAAACATTTGTATTTGTATTCGTATAGAAGGAAATGAAATTAAGAGACACAGTTTTGTTAACCCATAACATATCAATAGAACTTTTACGATCATTTGACACCTGCTATAATATGTTTTTTTCAGCATGTTTGAAGTGTTTTACCAGTGCAGCTATAACTATATACCATCAAGTTTGCGGTATACTGAGTGTGAACGTCAACACACGGAATTACGTAAAGTAGCGTACAATAACGTCGCGAACGTGGCGAGCAACGTCAACAACGTCCCCTTACTGTCAGACTTCACAGACTGCGTGGGTAAGGAAGTTTTTCATTCTTTAATTTGTTGAAATAAGAAGATATCTGTATCTGGGGGTTTTGCCATGATTTTAGATCGCCTGTTGTTGTTGTTTTGTTTAATTTTCGAGGTTTGTCATATGACGTCATCGTAACATTGATCGTAACTAAAATCGTAAAATCGGCATAGTGTTCTTAGTACTAGTGTATTTTCAACATATGTACAACACAGCCAATAAACCTGACTTTAAGAAGTGTCGTTGCTATGCCTCGGTCTTGACCAGCTTGAATAATGGGCGAGTGTTTTTATTCGTTAGCGGTGCTCTTGCTAAGTTTTAAATATACAAGTTTGTTGATTTTAAGAAATGAATCTGCAAGATGACGCTGAAAATGATGTTTGATTATAAAAAAAGTAATTTACAAATATATATCTGTAAATGTTTTAATCAAATTGTTGATTGCCACCAATAACCAAAACAGTGACTAGTGTGTGTATTCGCGATTCGGTCCACCAAAACTGTATTTGGCTTTGTGTATGTTTAGATCGGCCGGTGGTGACTCCTGGTGACGTTTGTAACAGCCCCGATAAGCTGCTGGCTATCGTGGACACGCGCTGCTACCGGAAGTTCCGTCTCCTTACTGATTCCAACGTCTGTCAGTAAGTTGTCTTGCATAGGGGATTCCAACGTTGGCTCATCCTTAGAGGTTTATATGGGACATATTACATCCACAATAGTATTTCTTCTACTATCAACGCTATATATTATAATGTTAATAATTAGGTAATTTCATATTGGCCTAGTTATTTGTCCGAGGTTAGCTGTATTTGCCTGAGCCCGATGACTTTGCTGATTTTGACATGCATCCTTAAAGTGACATAGCACATACTTATGAATAATGCACTGTACATTGTAAGGAAGCATGTCTTTTCGTCTTAATTTCGTAAATCGTTTGCTAAAACGTCAAATGTTTCACCTTCGTCGTCCATTTTGTTGGTGTACAAAATCATAATAGTCGAAATATCCACCAACGGGTTAAATACAACTGTAATATCAAACCGTACAATGTGGTTCAATCATTCAATAGGTTCAAGTATTCCAAATAGAGTTATACGAAGCACAATTTTTTTAAAACGGAAAACAAAATGGCTACCTTGAAAAATAATTTCTAGCATATTTCTCATATTAGGCGAGTTTCGACAGCCAATGAAAATGGCCGATTTCTCAAATCCTATATTAGGCGAGTTTTGTAGTCAATCAAAACGGAGGAAACCCATATTAGGCGAGTTTTGTTGATATTGGCCGAGTTTGGTCGATATTGAGCGAGTTCTGGCATATTATATTGTCTTCAATTGTCTGGTATTGGTACAACAATTGTCTCTGTATCTCGTCAAATACGTAAACATTTCATATTTATAACCCTAGACGATGCATCTTGGTGTATGTCATTCTTATTCATCAGATGTTTGATAATGATCAATCAGTGTCACGGATAGCACCATCCCTCTGGTGAACGAGAATGGGTGTATGTGAGCATTTGGATTACCTCGGCCATTTCCCATCGAAAACAACCGATGATGTATGCCGGTACATCAGTAGAAGTAGTCCGTCAATTTTTATATAATAGTATTAATACTTCTAGTGTATTCACGTGTATTTTGTATAACTTAGTTTAAATTGATTGCCAGTGCAGTGTATTATTCAATAAATAGTTAAGGTTCCAAGGGTAAAATCATTAAGTTTAACTGCTAAATTGATTTTTTTAATTGCTACGCGATCTACTTGCAGCGTACTTAAATATAAAGATTTCTGACATTGAAAACCGTCTATAAACATCCGAGGTTGATATCGATAGAAAATGGCCGAGGTGTTCCGAATGGTCTTTGAGAAGTAGTAAAACTAAGTTACTGGAAGCCTGCGCTGTGATGTTTTTACGATTATTTTAGATATATACACATGTACTAGTCTAGTGCTCTAGACGGGATTTGATAAGGGCAGGGTGCTAGGTCAGAAAGGGCACTTTTGATGCGCATTGAATGAGCCATGATGGGGCACTTGCAAGGGCCAATGTTCATTTCATACAAAGTGTGTATTTGTTGTAACTACTTTAAATGCTAATACATGTAGTTTGTTATGAATACTTTAGCTGTTATCTTTACCTAAATGTCAAAATTATGTATATATTTTATTTTTATACTTATTTCTGTAAAATTGACTTGACAATATGTCGAATAAATATCAAATATAGTTAATAATAATCAAAGAGGGCTCTGTCAAACATAAGGGCACAGCAGGGCATAGTAAAAAGGCAGCAGGATGCCGGAAAAGGGAAGCAATGTGCTCCCTCTGCTATATAGGCCGAGCTGGAGCACTTCTAGTAGAATGCCGAATATTATCGCATTTGTTTTTTAACGTTACTGCGTATCTCGACGTCGACGTCAAAACGTACGAAGTTTGAAAAAAAACAAGGTGATGACTACTTCTGAGTGTCAAATTTATAATTATATACATATTTTTTTCTGCAGAATTCTCAGTGAGTTTGTATACGAGTGCAGTCCGTTGGTTCTCGGCCAGCTAGGAATTACATGCGCAGACGACAGTGTTATGCACGCACTGACAACGCTCTCTGACGTCATCAAACAAGCATACTACTTAGATGTTGAAAAGTTGCAAGCAGAGAACGAAGGGAAATGTATAGGTAATAAAACTGACTTTAAAGGGACTAGACACCAGATGATAGAGGGAAACTAATGTAAAGAAATCACAAGTATTTTGATAAAGAGAGTGCGCTGTGTATCTTTAAACCACCATGTCAGCTTTGGTCAGTATATTTGTGTAATCACGAAAAAAAAATGCTGGTCGTATAAGGCCTCTTGGGCGCTTCGTTTTAACCTTCGGTTTGATAACGAAAAGTGTCGACAAAAAGATTATGCACCAGTCAATTGTAACCACGGCCCGTTCAGGTGCGGGGTATACCGAGGATAGCCGGGGAATTGGGCCGTATTTTTACCGCTTCCAAGTGGACCCGCAGTACCGGGTGAATGCGGGGTTTTGTCTTCGCCCCCAAAATAGCAGGGAATGGGCCTTACTAGAGTCCCTGGGGTGCGGGGGCATTTGGCGGGGATTTTACCAGCAGTTCGTCCCCGCAGGGCGGGGATTTTACCCGGGCTTGGCTGGACCGATAGTCAAAGTCCCCGCTATTCCCCGGACCTTTGGGGGCCGTTGTTACAATTGACTGGTGCATTACTTCGTTTAAAAACAAATTCATATCAGCACCTGTGAACATTAACAAACATTCAAACTATGCGTTGTAGAGTTGAACAAAAACCGATGTAATAATTAATTTTTATAACACCGGTAACATATCGACGCCTCAATGGTCCAGCTATTAATACCTCGTCTAACAATCCAGAGGGCCCGGAATCGGATCCTGCTTTCGATCTTATTAAATTCTTCCTTATTATTATATTTCTTTCTGAATTTTATGTATTAAATTTCATTTATTTCTAACTTTCATGCTTGCAAGTGTATTTCGAAAAAGAAATGAAACCTGTTATATATTTGATTACATTTAAGCTGATAATTGACATTTGGTTGGTTTAGGAGTAATGATGGTTTTTTGACGTTATACACACATGTTTGACCCTTGAACTACGTACGTATTTAAAACATTTAAAATAAACTTTTACGGTATATTGACGCCAGCTTTAATTCACTACTTTTGACGTTGTACAAACATGTTTGACCCTTGAACTACGTACGTATTTAAAACATTCAAAACATACTTTGACGGTATATTGACGCCAGCTTTAATTCACTACTTTTGACGTTGTACAAACATGTTTGACCCTTGAACTACGTACGTATTTAAAACATTCAAAACATACTTTGACGGTATATTGACGCCAGCTTTAATTCACTACTTTTGACGTTGAACAAACATGTTTGACCCTTGAACTACGTACGTATTTAAAACATTACAAACATACTTTTACGGTATATTAACGCCAGCTTTAATTCACTACTTTTGACGTTGTACAAACATGTTTGACCCTTAAACTACGTACGTATTTAAAACATTCAAAACATACTTTTACGGTATATTGACGCCAGCTTTAATTCACTACTTTTGACGTTGAACAAACATGTTTGACCCTTGAACTACGTACGTATTTAAAACATTTAAAATAAACTTTTACGGTATATTGACGCCAGCTTTACTTCACTACTTTTGACGTTGTACAAACATGTTTGACCCTTAAACTACGTACGTATTTAAAACATTCAAAACATACTTTTACGGTATATTGACGCCAGCTTTAATTCACTACTTTTGACGTTGTACAAACATGTTTGACCCTTAAACTACGTACGTATTTAAAACATTTAAAACATACTTTTACGGTATATTGACGCCAGCTTTAATTCACTACTTTTGACGTTATACAAACATGTTTGACCCTTGAACTACATACGTATTTAAAACATTTAAAACCAACTCTTACGGTACATTGACGCCAGCTTTAATTCATTTTCAGATAAATCACGATTGCAGCAGGCAGGAACGTTGTGAACGGATGACATACTGTGACTTGCTAGAAGCATGAAGCATTTACATTTGCTCAAAAATAGTGCCCATCTTCTCCATGTATCGACGTGTTCATATTATAACTACATTCAAACCCCGTTGGCTCGAACTCCCAGGGATCGGCGATAATACCTCGAGCCTCGGAAAAATCGAGCCAAGCGGGAATGCTTACATTTAGTATAAAGAAATCGGTCCTTTACATAAAGTTCGAGCCAACAAGGAATTCGAGCCAAGCGAGTTCGAGCCAACGGTGTTCGACTGTATTGAGATGTACCTCTGTGACACTGTTGGAAGTGTATCAGCATTAGACCATATCAATGTTATTTATCCTTGTCGTAATGTCCTATATATAGCATGTTATAAGTAATAGTTACCGCAAACACTGCTCGTGTTATTCAAATGATACACGAGCGCGAAGCGGGAAGGTGAACTCTTAATCACGAGGGTTGTTGATGGAGTTGTAATTATTTTGTTCCATATGTTTATGGACAGCATTTAGTAAGTAGTGTGCGTATAAGTGAATAGCGTTGGGGGTTTTCCGCACGTTAGTTATTGCACGGTTAAGCTCCGCCTACTTGGTTACCGTTCCGATAAGGGGGATTATGTATAAATATTTAACTATAAAACACCACCCAATTAACTTATTATAGGCATTGGTTATTCGTAATTTACGATACGTTATAAGCATGGTGTAGCATTTAGCTTAAACGAAACGCATGAGTATTTAAATGTATGAAGTGTACGTCCAGGCGGTTCGTACATAAGCATTAAAGATGTCCGAATTTTACTCGTGGCAATCGGTCATGGGCTCAAACACTTCATTTTCATATCCTCCCGAAATAGTCACCATTTGTTTCATCCAACACAGGACACGGACTAGATGGTGATTGTTATTCTCTCGTGTTATTGTGAGGATCTTACTCCACCATGCTTAACAAATACTTCTTTATTTGACGTATAAACACATTATACTGACCTGCATTTGTGTATTTACATATTCCATACCGCCCTCTTTAAGTGCCGAGTTCTCTTTAGAAAGCCGCGTAGCAAAAGGAGGGAGTTTAATTCTCACAGTGTGCCTGTATCGGTATATAATAATTAATTGTCTCCGTCTCTCTATATGGAATACTCATTAAGTGCTATAAAGTTAAAAACTTTTTTAAAAACCGTTTGGCCTAAAATAATATGTTTGTTTCCGGTTTCAATCCCCCAAAAAAGATTATTATATAAGTCGGAAAATCTTTTTTTATAAGCCATTTTTTTCGGGATGTTTTTCTGTTACCAAAACTAAAGATATAGATGCGATAGATCATTCAGTATTGGCATCGCTGGTATTATTAAACCCCGAAAATACTTCATTATTAAATTGTAATTGATTAAAATCAACCAAATGAAAAAAAAAGACTTCTCATTGACAAACTAATAAAAACGTCCAGGGTCGGGGCAAAACTAGGGTAGGTCGGGAAACCGGAAACAAACATATTATTTCTTTACGCCTTAGTTGTATACTGACTGTATACTATATAATAATATTGTTCATAGTATCGTTGCATTTGTAATATTTTATATCTAGAATGTTTAAATTATGCTTCATACTTAAACGGATTCAAATGTGTGTTTTTTGTATACATGTACTCATAATAACCATTCTTGCAAATTGTCTTACCGAATTGTATTTTTGAAAATGTACATATTTAAACCATATGAAACTCATGTAAGCTTGTAGCTAAATACAAGTTGTCTTCTTTTAAAGTTTGCATGCCGTACTGTTTACCGTGTCGACACAACAATATGTTCGTTGTACACTAAGATTTACAGGGGCACACTATAGGTTGGTGCACTTTTTCAGTTTTAATGTATTATATTGTTTATCTCATTTAACTTGAATGATTAAAATAAAACAAAGTGTGTGATAAGTGTACAAATATCAAAATATTAGCGATATTTTGGCGTTTCATTGTCTAGTGACCACGTAGCTATTAATTGTTATTTTTTTTAAAGACTTATACTTTTAATCTGTACACAACTCGTATGTTGTTGTTTTGATTGTTTAGGTTAAATGAGTTATAGATGCAGTCTCACAAATTGACCGATTCGACTTTTTTTGTGTCTCAGAATCAGCTGATTTGGGCAGCAATCCATTCAATTCAGTCATATAAGATAACTTACAATAAAACATATCACATTGTTTGGTAAATGCTAAATATGTCATTTTTCTTAAACGTTAGCAAAGCTAAAAGCCATAAAACATTAGGTTTCGATGGCAAATATGAAAAACTGCTATCTGATCTTTTGTGAGCAGTCTTATATCACTGGTTTCCTGACTTTTACGCAATTATTGGCTCATTCCAAGAATATTATATCAGAACGGTCAGTCTGTGAAACTGCAGCTTTAAACATATTAAATGCATTAAAATTAAAAAAAAGTATTGTTTTGCTCCACTGATTGATTAAACAAGAGAAATTCAACAAAGTAATTTTATTGACAAAGCTTAAATAACAGCGAGAAATTATATCAGGTTACGTATCATCAGATAATTGCATAGGTTACATTCAACTAAACATATTACTGGCGTTGCATCAACCTATAATGTGCCCCTTTAAGTGTTGAATGGAATGCTCGTTCAAGTCTACAAACCTACAAACCATGTAACATATATTTCTAATTGAATAAAAAAAAAACTGAGTATGCCAAAATGTACCTGTTCTGAAATGACCCCAGCAACAGCAATTGCAGATAACATAATTCTGGAAATTGTTATAAGCTTTGAGGTAGAACCTCTCTGTATTACATATTAATTTATGTCTCAAAACATTCAGGTAAACTTCATGCAATCATCGAAAAACTTATCGTTATTTTAGTCAAATTTCGTGTTAAGAGTTTCTTTGTTCTGCTAGTACATTTCTCTTATTGTATTGTATTGTATTGTATTGTTATACATTGTATTATGACTCTCGTATTTTATATTATTTTCTATATACAGATTTACAATTATTTACAGTATTTTTATTGTTATAAATAAATTATTGTAAATTAAATACTATCTATTCCCTCATTTAACATGAGGCTGAAATAAACATGATTAATGATTTATTACGCCTAAAAAGATTCGTCAACATGTATGGATTTCAATAAAAAAAAACCTGCTCGAAACTGTTTTTCTTTCTTGCTTTTCGGTTTAATGTCGAGTTGAATCAGTGAAATCAGTAATTTGGCCCATATTCAGACCCTTTTATGGTGCGGATGCCTTAAAAAACGAGCAAGGGGACCAATGACACTGTATCCAAGGGTTACCTGGAGGTGTGATACATTCGGGGAAACTGTTAATACTACGAGGATTTTAGTCTGGCCCCGTCCTTAGCCCAACATTATGCGTATATGGGCAATATAAGCCCTATTGACCTCTACCATACATGTAAGACTCGTTCTCGCAGAAACGAGCAAGGGGACCATAGGGACCTATGTCACTGTGTGGCCGAATCCTGGCCCTAGGTGATGGCACATGTGAATACCCAAGGATTTTAGACAGGCTATGCCGGATAGGGACGAACTGACCCGAAACATTTACCTAGGGGACATAACGAGTAAGTGTAGGGATGAACTAGGTCACGAGGCTTACTGTATGATATATTTATATCGCTGTAGCTGTTGTACTGAGTAGCCGAAAATAGAGCTCGAAAATCAAACTTTGCTGCTGCAAAAGCCATTTTGGGGACGGACTGACCCGATTATTGGACTAAGGGGACCATAACAAAAAGTGTAGTTATAAACTAGGTACAGGGCCTATATTATGAACTATAGAGATCTGAGGAGCGTTTTTCTTGAGTAGTCGAAAATAAAACATGAGAATTCGACTAAGGGGACAATAACGAAAAGTGTCATGTTGAGCATGACTCGCTAAATACGCTCTCATGGCTCATGTTCTAGACATTGACACGTTCGCTTAAAATTATCATGGCTATTGCCACTATACTAAAGTGGTCGGCATTTGGAATCACTTCAACCTCAAACAGACCATTGTATTCGGAAAAGTCTGGTT
This sequence comes from Mya arenaria, assembly GCF_026914265.1. NCBI lineage: Eukaryota > Metazoa > Mollusca > Bivalvia > Myida > Myidae > Mya > Mya arenaria. The sequence continues at coordinate 42,434,130 of NC_069133.1, read as the reverse complement.
TGAGCACATTTAGCACGTGAACATTGCGTCATGCCTCAATATGCTGTGATGGCTCATGTTCGAGGCATTCACGAGTGTATGTTCAATAACCATGAGTATTGCCAGAGTGGTAGGAATATGGAATCATTTCAACCTCACATAGGCCATTGATCTGGGAAAACTCTGGTCTGAGCATATTGAACGAACATATGGACATTCCTTTATACATCGCTAAGGTTGTTTGAGCACACAACATGAAAATCCCGTGTCAATAGAAAAAACGTTATTTTGGTAAAAAAAAATGTAAATCATTTGTAAATAAAGAATTTTGTTGTATTTTAACAAAAGTTTTTAAAAGTTTGGTCAAAACTACCAAAACGAGAGGGAAGAAAACGCTCTTAGATATATATATATATATATATATATATATATATATATATATATATATATATATATATATATATATATATATATATATATATATATATATATAACTGCATTCCAGGCATATGCAGTGATCTTATTCTGCTTGTTAATGGAGAACACTGTGTTGGAGATTGATTAACACCGGCTTGCAGACATCAGGTTTAAAGCTTAGCATCAGATTTGAAATTGAGGGTGTTTCTAGCACAGTTTCGAATTAAAATTGGCCCTATATAAGAAACAGTCGGAACATAGTACCTGTTCAACAAAAACAATAGCTTTATATTTTTTAGAGACAGATATTGCCGAAATTTACCTTCAATGCCTTATAGATAGAAATTTGGGATCCCCGATTCGCATCTTACGATCAACAATCGAATGATGACCAAACGATTGACTGCTACCGAACATCCGTATTAACGGAGGGTACACAGGGGTAACATTTTGGATGGTATAACAAGTACAGGAGAGTAAACAGTGATTATTTACATGGGAAAAGAGGGGTTTTCGTTAAGCAGTGTTGTTGAGTATCCAATATGTTTACTATGAAACTTCAGTGATAGTTTGCTATTTGCCCTATTTTTTTTGGGGTCAGTAGGTCAAAGTTCAAGCTCACAGTCAACAGTGTTATGAACTATTTGCCCGCACAACAACTTAAGAACGGCTGAGGTAGGACCTTGACACTTGAATAGTAGGTTGCCATGACCCATATAGGTATCAGTAGGTCCCTTGTCTACATCACAACCAATGCTATTTTGACAACTTTGCTGCTAAAATAACATTTTAATTCCTTGAACTAGGACCTTGAAACTTCACAGGTATGTTATACTGGATCAGTAGATGAAACATAATTTTTCACTGTCAAATTATTATAGGTCAATGCCACAGTCAATGCTGTTTTGACAACTTTAATTGTACAATCATTAGATAACCACTTGAACTAGGACCTTGAAACTTCACAGGTATTTTGTCTGGATCAGTAGATCACAGCCAATAATGCTTTGAAAACTCTGCTTGTATAATATATTTACACTTCATATGTTTGATGAAATGGATCAGTAGATGGCATCTATCATTTCCAATGTCAGAGGGTTAAAGGTCAAAGTCAAAGCCACTGTTGCTTTTCACAATTTTATTCAAACAGTTACTTTAGAACAGTTTGATGCAGAAGGTCGCAGTGACCCTTATGTTCATGAATTCTCATGTAATCAATCACATGTTTCTGTCATAACACTAACTTGTTTTTCTCGAAGACGTCCTATCGCATTTGCGGATCTAGCCTCCCCCCACCATTTCGAGTTTGAAATGGCTAATCATTTCTTAGGGGAGTACCCCCAAACCCTCTTGCCAACTTTTTAAACCATATAAATTTGGTTCTGAGGGAGGGGTGCAAGTCGAAAGGATACTCACCTACTTTGCCTCCTCTCACGTCAAATCCTGGACTCACCCCCGCATCGTGTGAGTGGTATGCAGCCGTTTAGTGGACACACAAAATGTCGATACTAGGTGTTACGTGATCATTCTGGTGCCCAGTTGACTTTTGCATGTAATTGCGCTTCAAGCCAACGTCTTATGGTCCCTGTCAAAAGTTTTATTTCATTTGTGTACTCATGTAGCCCTGTGGACGGAGCGACAGGAGACATCTCCGTGCGCAGCGGCGCTCGACCGGAAGTTGTTCTCCATCAGCAACCAGTGCTCGGTGGTCCTCGAGTCTCCCGGCACCCTTGCCAATTTAACCGGAAATAAGTGCACGTACGTTAATCTTTCGGATTTGTTATGTCTTTATTCAGTATATGTATATCACAAGTTGTATCTCGAATTAATTTTCAAACGAAGTTAGAATGGGGTATATTGGAGTCATTATAAGATTGGTTGATGAGTCGGTCTTCGGGTTGGTTGGTTGGTTGATGGGTCGGGCAGTTGGTTAGTCGGTCGTGGAGCAAACTACTTCCACATTGCTTTGGTGCGAGGTACATATGACTATGAATTGAATTAGAACTTAGCCATTTTTTTCCTGATCGATTGTCATCGTTTCAAAGACTTACCGTGCGTGTATGTATTATGTTTGTGTGTACGGCTATGATACACTTTATGATGCATGTTTAAGAGGGATTGCTCTAATACTTGTTAATTCGTCTGTTGTTGTTTTTTTAGAGAAAACTATTGAGCTATTGTAAAAGCCTTGGTGTCCTTATTGGTGTCGAGCAGAACCTTTAATATTGGGTATACCTTAAAAACGATCAAGATATTCAAGAGATTATAACTTTGGACTCCAATACACTTGTTCACAGTGCCCCGTTTGTTTACCCAAATGGGACGCTATTGTTTATTTTTGCGATTGTAAATTGAAACTTTAAATACCTTTATCCCGTGTCAAAGCCTCTTATGGGGGTAGTAACCATTCTTTTATAGCTCTAGTTACCATATTTACCATCCTGTAAACAGCAAGTGATTTTTTTTATCAGGTATATACAATATATAGGGGTTGATAAATAATATTGAGTCTTTTTGTGATAATGTTGGTATGAAAGTGAAACTTGAAAAATCTAAAATTATGTTTTTTAGAAATGGTGGGCCTTTAAGGCAGTATGAACATTGGACATACAAAGGTGATAGAATAAAAGTGGTCTCCTTTTACAAATACCTTGGGGCATATTTACACCGAAGATATCGTGGTCGATGACAAAGGTCACGATGGCGAAGCAGGCAACAAAAGCTTTAATGAGCATCTTTTCATGTCAGAAGCACTTTTTTTATGCCAAAACAGGCATTTAAGCTCTTTAATAGCATGATATTGCCAATCTTGTGTTATTCTGCAGAAATTTGGGGATACCAATACGCAGAGAACATCGAACGTGTTCATTTTAAGTTTTGTAATGATGTGTGTGGACTTAATAAAAATGTGTCAAACTTCTTTGCACTGAGCGAAAGTGGACGATTACCCATTTCAATTACTTATAACCATAGATGCATATCGTATTTGGAAAAACTTGTTCAAATGCTTCCAAACAGATATCCAAGACAGATGTACCTTCTGTTACGAAGTCAAGACTCGAACGGCAGAACAAATTTGGCCTCCCACGTAAAAAGACTGTTGTTTGAGTATGGTTTTGGATATGCATGGCTGGCAAATGACATTGGGAATACAAAGTTGTTCTTGCAAACATTCAAAACCGGATTAAAGACTGTGCGTTACAAAAACTTCAAGCACAAATAAACAATTCGCCAAGGGTATTTTACTACCGTGAATTAAAAACGCTTTTAAATGGCGAACGTTATTTGTTTGTTGATATGCCAAGTATGTATAAACGATGTTTCTCTAATTTTCGCTGTTCTGGGCATCAACTTATGATTGAAAAAGGGCGTCATATGGATATTAGCCGTGAATATAGATATTGTCAATTTTGTTTAAACATGCGACATGTTTATTCAGTAGAAGATAAGTTCCACATGTTTTTGATATGTCCTTTGTATGATACAATAAGAAGAAATATGTTTCCTCCTTCCTTATTGGCTAAATCATTCAGAAACTGTACATTTATTCACCAGAATTATGGCTACTGAAAATGATAGAGAGATTTTCATTGTAGCAAAATTTGTATATGAATGCAGCAAAGTACGAGAAGAGTTCATGAAGGGGTTGATTTCCTAAAATTGTACTTCCAGTTTGTGTTCTCTAACTGTTGTATATACCATAAGATTTATACAATATCATATGTTTTGTGTCTTATTTGCCATTGTATTATATTTACCACTTTTCACATACGTTTGATCAATTATTGTTAATGCCATGTAAAATATTAATCTCATGATAATAGTTTAAACGCTTCAATAATTTCATATATTTTACTCTTGAAATTACATTGTAAGTGTTATTTTCTTTGTGATGTGATTTGTTATTATCATGGATAAACATGTTATTATTATGTATTTTTAACACAAATCTGTCTGTATTTTTGGCTGGCGGCCTTTCATTACAAATAAACATTTGTATTCGTATTCGTATAGAAGGAAATGAAATTAAGAGACACAGTTTTGTTAACCCATAACATATCAATAAAACTTTTACGGTCATTTGACACCTGCTATAATATGTTTTTTTCAGCATGTTTGAAGTGTTTTACCAGTGCAGCTATAACTATATACCATCAAGTTTGCGGTATACTGAGTGTGAACGTCAACACACGGAATTACGTAAAGTAGCGTACAATAACGTCGCGAACGTGGCGAGCAACGTCAACAACGTCCCCTTACTGTCAGACTTCACAGACTGCGTGGGTAAGGAAGTTTTTCATTCTTTAATTTGTAGAAATAAGAAGATATCTGTATCTGGGGGTTTTGCCATGATTTTAGCTCGCCTGTTGTTGTTGTTTTGTTTAATTTTCGAGGTTTGTCATATGACGTCATCGTCGGTGATGCAAACAGCAAGACATTGATCGTAACTAAAATCGTAAAATCGGCATAGTGTTCTTAGTACTAGTGTATTTCCAACATATGTACAACACAGCCAATAAACCTGACTTTAAGAAGTGTCGTTGCTCTGCCTCGGTCTTGACCAGCTTGAATAATGGGCGAGTGTTTTATTCGTTAGCGGTGCTCTTGCTAAGTTTTAAATATACAAGTTTGTTGATTTTAAGATATGAATCTGCAAGATGACGCTGAAAATGATGTTTGATTATAAAAAAAGTATTTTACAAATATATATCTGTAAATGTTTAAATCAAATTGTTGATTGCCACCAATAACCAAAACAGTGAATAGATTGTGTATTCGCGATTCGGTCCACCAAAACTGTATTTGGCTTTGTGTATGTTTAGATCGGCCGGTGATGACTCCTGGTGACGTTTGTAACAGCCCCGATAAGCTGCTGGCTATCGTGGACACGCGCTGCTACCGGAAGTTCCGTCTCCTTACTGATTCCAACGTCTGTCAGTAAGTAGTCTCGCATATGGGATTCCAACGTTGGCTCATCCTTAGAGGTTTATATGGGACATATTACATCCACAATAGTATTTCATCTACTATCAAAGCTTTATATAAGGTTTATTTTCATATTTGGTCAATTTAATATTTTTACCCTATACGATGCACCATGGCGTGTGTCATTCCCATTCATCAGAGGTTTGATTATGATAAATATGTGTCACGGATAGCACCATCACTCTGGTGAACGAGAATGGGTGTGTGTGAGCATTTGGATTACCTCGGCCATTTCCCATCGAAAACAACCGATGATTTATGCCGGTACATCAGTAGAAGAAGTTCGTAAAATTTTAAATATAATTATTAATAATTATTGTGTGTTAAAGTGAGTTTTATACTACTTAGTTTTAAATGATTGCCAGTGCAGTGTAGTAGTTCAATAAATAATTAAGATTCCCAAGAGTAAAATCATTAAGTTTTAACTGCTAAATTGAAATTACTACGCCATCTACTTGCAGCGTACTTAAATATAAAGATTTCTGACATTAAAAACCGTCTATAAACATCCGAGGTTGATATCGATAGAAAATGGCCGAGGTGTTCCGAATGGTCTTTGAGAAGTAGTAAAACTAAGTTACTGGAAGCCTGCGCTGTGATGTTTTTACGATCATTTTAAATATGTACACATGTACTAGTCTATTGCTCTAGACGGGATTTGATAAGGGCAGGGTGCTAGGTCAGAAAGGGCACTTTTGATGCGCATTGAATGAGCCTTAATGGGGCACTTGCAAGGGGCAATGTTCATTTCATACGTAGTGTGTATGTGTTGTAATTACTTTAAATACTAATAGTTTGTATAAATACCTGAGCTGTTATCTTTACCTAAGTGTCAAAAGTATGTATATATTTTATTTTTATACTTATTTCTGTAAAATTGACTTGACAATATGTCGAATAAATATCAAATATAGTTAATAATAATCAAAGAGGGCTCTATCAAACAAAAGGGCACAGCAGGGCATAGTAAAAAGGCAGCAGGATGCCGGAAAAGGGAAGCAATGTGCTCCCTCTGCTATATAGGCCGAGCTGGAGCACTTCTAGTAGAATGCCGAATATTATCGCATTTGTTTCTAACGTTACTGCGTATCTCGACGTCGACGTCAAAACGTACGAAGTTTGAAAAAAAACACAAGGTGATGATTACTTCTGAGTGTCAAATTTATAAGTATATACATATTTTTTTCTGCAGAATTCTCAGTGAGTTTGTATACGAGTGCAGTCCGTTGGTTCTCGGCCAGCTAGGAATTACATGCGCAGACGACAGTGTTATGCACGCACTGACAACGCTCTCTGACGTCATCAAACAAGCATACTACTTGGATGTTGGAAAGTTGCAAGCAGAGAACGAAGGGAAATGTATAGGTAATAAAACTGACTTTGGCGGGGATTTTACCAGCAGTTCGTCCCCGCAGGGCGGGGATTTTACCCGGGCTTGGCTGGACCGAAAGTCAAAGTACCCGCTATTACCCGGACCTTTGGGGGCCGTTGTTACAATTGACTGGTGCATTACTTCGTTTAAAAACAAATTCATATCAGCACCTGTGAACATTAACAAACATTCAAACTATGCGTTGTAGAGTTGAACAAAAACCGATGTAATAATTAATTTTTATAACACCGGTAACATATCGACGCCTCAATGGTCCAGCTATTAATACCTCGTCTAACAATCCAGAGGGCCCGGAATCGGATCCTGCTTTCGATCTTATTAAATTCTTCCTTATTATTATATTTCTTTCTGAATTTTATGTATTAAATTTCATTTATTTCTAACTTTCATGCTTGCAAGTGTATTTCGAAAAAGAAATGAAACCTGTTATATATTTGATTACATTTAAGCTGATAATTGACATTTGGTTGGTTTAGGAGTAATGATGGTTTTTTTGACGTTATACACACATGTTTGACTCTTGAACTACGTACGTATTTAAAACATTTAAAATAAACTTTTACGGTATATTGACGCCAGCTTTAATTCACTACTTTTGACGTTATACACACATGTTTGACCCTTGAACTACGTACGTATTTAAAACATTTAAAACATACTTTTACGGTATATTGACGCCAGCTTTAATTTGCCCCTTTTGACGTTATACACACATGTTTGACCCTTGAATTACGTACGTATTTAAAACATTTAAAACATACTTTTACGGTATATTGACGCCAGCTTTAATTTGCCCCTTTTGACGTTATACACACATGTTTGACCCTTGAACTACGTACGTATTTAAAACATTTAAAACATACTTTTACGGTATATTGACGCCAGCTTTAATTTGCCCCTTTTGACGTTATACACACATGTTTGACCCTTGAATTACGTACGTATTTAAAACATTTAAAACCAACTCTTACAGTATATTGACGCCAGCTTTAATTCACTACTTTTGACGTTGTACACACATGTTTGACCCTTGAATTACGTACGTATTTAAAACATTTAAAACCAACTCTTACAGTATATTGACGCCAGCTTTAATTCACTACTTTTGACGTTATACACACATGTTTGACCCTTGAATTACGTACGTATTTAAAACATTTAAAACCAACTCTTACAGTATATTGACGCCAGCTTTAATTCATTTTCAGATAAATCACGATTGCAGCAGGCAGGAACGTTGTGAACGGATGACATACTGTGACTTGCTAGAAGCATGAAGCATTTACATTTGCTCAAAAATAGTGCCCATCTACTCCATGTATCAACGTGTTCATATTATAATTACATTCGAACCCCGTTGGCTCGAACTCCCAGGGATCGGCGATAATACTTCGAGCCTCGGAAAAATCGAGCCAAGCGGGAATGCTTACATTTAGTATAAAGAAATCGGTCCTTTACATAAAGTTCGAGCCAACAAGGAATTCGAGCCAATCGAGTTCGAGCCAACGGTGTTCGACTGTATTGAGATGTACCTCTGTGACACTGTTGGAAGTGTATCAGCATTAGACCATATCAATGTTATTTATCCTTGTCGTTATGTCCAATATATAGCATGTTATAAGTAATAGTTACCGCAAACACTGCTCGTGTTATTCAAATGATACACGAGCGCGAAGCGGGAAGGTGAACTCTTAATCACGAGGGTTGTTGATGGAGTTGTAATTATTTTGTTCCATTTGTTTATGGACAGCATTTAGTAAGTAGTGTGCGTATAAGTGAATAGCGTTGGGGGTTTTCCGCACGTTAGTTATTGGACGGTTAAGCTCCGCCTACTTGGTTACCGTTCCGATAAGGGGGATTATGTATAAATATTTAACTATAAAACACCACCAAATTAACTTATTATAGGCATTGGTTATTCGTAATTTACGATTCGTTATAAGCATGGTGTAGCATTTAGCTTAAACGAAACGCATGAGTATTTAAATGTATGAAGTGTACGTCCAGGCGGTTCGTACATAAGCGTTAAAGATGTCCGAATTTTACTCGTGGCAATCGGTCATGGGCTCAAACACTTCATTTTCATATCCTCCCGAAATAGTCACCATTTGTTTCATCCAACACAGGACACGGACTAGATGGTGATTGTTATTCTCTCGTGTTATTGTGAGGATCATACTACACCATGCTTAACAAATATTTCTTTATTTGACGTATAAACACATTATACTGACCTGCATTTGTGTATTTACATATTCCATACCGCCCTCTTCAAGTGCCGAGTTCTCTTTAGAAAGCCGCGTAGCAAAAGGAGGGAGTTTAATTCTCACAGTATGCCTGTATCGGTATATAATAATTAATTGTCTCCGTCTCTCTATATGAAATACTCATTAAGTGCTATAAAGTTAAAAACTTTTTTAAAAACCTTTTGGCTTAAAATAATATGTTTGTTTCCGGTTTCAATCCCCAAGAGGATTATTATATAAGTCGGAAAATCTTTTCTTTTTTGAACATTTTTTTATAAGCCATTTTTTTCGGGATGTTTTTCTGTTACCAAAAACTAAAGATATAGATGCTATAGATCATTCAGTATTGGCATCGCTGGTATTATTAAACCCCGAAAATACTTCATTATTAAATTGTAATTGATTAAAATCAACCAAATGAAAAAAAAAGACTTCTCATTGACAAACTAATAAAAACGTCCAGGGTCGGGGCAAAAATAGGGTAGGTCGGGAAACCGGAAACAAACATATTATTTCTTTACGCCTTAGTTGTATACTGACTGTATATAATAATATTGTTCATAGTATCGTTGCATTTGTAATATATTTATATCTAGAATGTTTAAATTATGCTTCATACTTAAACGGATTCAAATGTGTGTTTTTTGTATACATGTACTCATAATAACCATTCTTGCAAATTGTCTTACCGAATTGTATTTTTGAAAATGTACATATTTAAACCATATGAAACTCATGTAAGCTTGTAGCTAAATACAAGTTGTCTTCTTTTAAAGTTTGTATGCCGTACTGTTTACCGTGTCGACACAACAATATGTTCGTTGTACACTAAGATTTACAGGGGCACACTATAGGTTGGTGCACTTTTTCAGTTTTAATGTATTATATTGTTTATCTCCTTTAACTTTATTGATTAAAATAAAACAAAGTGTGTGATAAGTGTACAAATATCAAAATATTAGCGATATTTTGGCGTTTCATTGTCTAGTGACCACGTAGCTATTAATTGTTATTTTTTTTTAAAAACTTATACTTTTAATCTGTACACAACTCGTATGTTGTTGTTTTGATTGTTTAGGTTAAATGAGTTATAGATGCAGTCTCACAAATTGACCGATTCGACTTTTTTGTGTCTCAGAATCAGCTGATTTGGGCAGCAATCCATTCAATTCAGTCATATAAGATAACTTACAATAAAACATATCACATTGTTTGGTAAATGCTAAATATCTCATTTTTCTTAAACGTTAGCAAAGCTAAAAGCCATAAAACATTAGGTTTCGATGGTAAATATGAAAAACTGCTATCTGATCTTTTGTGAGCAGTCTTATATCACTGGTTTCCTGACCTTTACGCAATAATTGGCTCATTCCAAGAATATTATATCAGAACGGTCAGTCTGTGAGAGTGCAAAACGGTAGATCTGTGAAACTGCAGCTTTAAACATATTAAATGCATTAAAATTAAAAAAAATAATATTGTTTTGCGCCACTGATTGATTAAACAAGAGAAATTCAACAAAGTAACTTTATTGACAAAGCTTAAATAACAGCGAGAAATTATATCAGGTTACGTATCATCAGATAATTCCATAGGTTACATTCAACTAAACATATTACTGGCGTTGCATCAACCTATAATGTGCCCCTTTAAGTGTTGAATGGAATGCTCGTTCAAGTCTACAAACCTACAAACCATGTAACATATATTTCTAATTGAATAAAAAAAAACTGAGTATGCCAAAATGTACCTGTTCTGAAATGACCCCAGCAACAGTAATTGCAGATAACATAATTCTGGAAATTGTTATAAGCTTTGAGGTAGAACCTCTCTGTATTACATATTAATTTATTTCTCAAAACATTCAGGTAAACTTCATGCAATCATCGAAAAACTTATCGTTATTTTAGTCAAATTTCGTGTTAAGAGTTTCTTTGTTCTGCTAGTACATTTCTCTTATTGTATTGTATTGTATTGTATTTTTATACATTGTATTATGACTCTCGTATTTTATATTATTTTCTATATACAGATTTACAATTATTTACAGTATTTTTATTGTTATAAATAAATTATTGTAAATTAAATACTATCTATTCCCTCATTTAACATGAGGCTGAAATAAACATGATTAATGATTTATTACGCATAAAAAGATTCGTCAACATGTATGGATTTCAATAAAAAAAACCCTGCTCGAAACTGTTTTTCTTTCTTGCTTTTCGGTTTAATGTCGAGTTGAATCCGTGAAATCAGTAATTTGGCCCATATTCAGACACTTTTATGGTGCGGATGCCTTAAAAAACGAGCAAGGGGACCAATGACACTGTATCCAAGGGTTACCTGGAGGTGTGATACATTCGGGGAAACTGTTAATACTACGAGGATTTTAGTCTGGCCCCGTCCTTAGCCCAACATTATGCGTATATGGGCAATATAAGCCCTATTGACCTCTACCATACATGTAAGACTCGTTCTCGCAGAAACGAGCAAGGGGACCATAGGGACCTATGTCACTGTGTGGCCGAATCCTGGCCCTAGGTGATGGCACATGTGAATACCCAAGGATTTTAGACAGGCTATGCCGGATAGGGACGAACTGACCCGAAACATTTACCTAGGGGACATAACGATAAGTGTAGGGATGAACTAGGTCACGAGGCTTACTGTATGATATATTTATATCGCTGTAGCTGTTGTACTGAGTAGCCGAAAATAGAGCTCGAAAATCAAACTTTGCTGCTGCAAAAGCCATTTTGGGGACGGACTGACCCGATTATTTAACTAAGGGGACCATAACAAAAAGTGTAGTGATAAACTAGGTACAGGGCCTATATTATGAACTATAGAGATCTGAGGAGCTTTTTTCTTGAGTAGTCGAAAATAAAACATGAGAATTCGACTAAGGGGACAATAACGAAAAGTGTCATGTTGAGCATGACTCGCTAAATACGCTCTCATGGCTCATGTTCTAGACATTGACACGTTCGCTTAAAATTATCATGGCTATTGCCACTATACTAAAGTGGTCGGCATTTGGAATCACTTCAACCTCAAACAGACCATTGTATTCGGAAAAGTCTGGTTTGAGCACATTTAGCACGTGAACATTGCGTTATGCCTCAATATGCTGTGATGGCTCATGTTCGAGGCATTCACGAGTGTATGTTCAATAACCATGAGTATTGCCAGAGTGGTAGGAATATGGAATCATTTCAACCTCACATAGGCCATTGATCTGGGAAAACTCTGGTCTGAGCATATTGAACGAACACATGAACATTCCTTTATACATCGCTAAGGTTGTTTGAGCACACAACATGCAAATCCCGTGTCAATAGAAAAAAAAACGTTATTTTGGTAAAAAAAAATGTAAATCATTTGTAAATAAAGAATTTTGTTGTATTTTAACAAAAGTTTTTAAAAGTTTGGTCAAAACTACCAAAACGAGAGGGAAGATAACGCTCTTAGAATACATATAAATATATATATATATATATATATATATATATATATATATATATATATATATATATATATATATATATATATATATATATATATATATAACTGCATTCCAGGCATATGCAGTGATCTTATTCTGCTTGTTAATGGAGAACACTGTGTTGGAGATTGATTAACACCGGCTTGCAGACATCAGGTTTAAAGCTTAGCTTCAGATTTGAAATTGAGGGTGTTTCTAGCACAGTTTCGAATTAAAATTGGCCCTATATAAAAAACAGTCGGAACATAGTACCTGTTCAACAAAAACAATAGCTTTATATTTTTTAGAGACAGATATTGCCGAAATTTACCTTCAATGCCTTATAGATAGAAATTTGGGATCCCCGATTCGCATCTTACGATCAACAATCGAATGATGACCAAACGATTGACTGCTACCGAACATCCGTATTAACGGAGGGTACACAGGGGTAACATTTTGGATGGTATAACAGGTACAGGAGAGTAAACAGTGATTATTTACATGGGAAAAGAGGGGTTTTCGTTAAGCAGTGTTGTTGAGTATCCAATATGTTTACTATGAAACTTCAGTGATAGTTTGCTATTTGCCCTATTTTTTATGGGGTCAGTAGGTCAAAGTTCAAGCTCACAGTCAACAGTGTTATGAACTATTTGCCCGCACAACAACTTAAGAACGGCTGAGGTAGGACCTTGACACTTGAATAGTAGGTTGCCATGACCAATATAGGTATCAGTAGGTCCCTTGTCTACATCACAACCAATGCTATTTTGACAACTTTGCTGCTAAAATAACATTTTAATTCCTTGAACTAGGACCTTGAAACTTCACAGGTATGTTATACTGGATCAGTAGATGAAACATATTTTTTCACTGTCAAATTATTATAGGTCAAGGCCACAGTCAATGCTGTTTTGACAACTTTAATTGTACAATCATTAGATAACCACTTGAACTAGGACCTTGAAACTTCACAGGTATTTTGTCTGGATCAGTAGATCACAGCCAATAATGCTTTGAAAACTCTGCTTGTATAATATATTTACACTTCATATGTTTGATGAAATGGATCAGTAGATGGCATCTATCATTTCCAATGTCAGAGGGTTAAAGGTCAAAGTCAAAGCCACTGTTGCTTTTCACAATTTTATTCAAACAGTTACTTTAGAACAGTTTGATGCAGAAGGTCGCAGTGACCCTTATGTTCATGAATTCTCATGTAATCAATCACATGTTTCTGTCATAACACTAACTTGTTTTTCTCGAAGACATCCTATCGCATTTGCGGATCTAGCCTCCCCCCACCATTTCGAGTTTGAAATGGCTAATCATTTCTTAGGGGAGTACCCCCAAACCCTCTTCTCAACCCTTTTAACCATATAGATTTGGTTCTGAGGGAGCGGGGCAAGTCGAAAGGATACTCACCTACTTTGCCTCCTCTCACGCCAAATCCTGGACTCACCCCCGCATCGTGTGAGTGGTATGCAGCCGTTTAGTGGACACACAAAATGTCGATACTAGGTGTTACGTGATCATTCTGGTGCCCAGTTGACTTTTGCATGTAATTGCGCTTCAAGCCAACGTCTTATGGTCCCTGTCAAAAGTTTTATTTCATTTGTGTACTCATGTAGCCCTGTGGACGGAGCGACAGGAGACATCTCCGTGCGCAGCGGCGCTCGACCGGAAGTTGTTCTCCATCAGCAACCAGTGCTCGGTGGTCCTCGAGTCTCCCGGCACCCTTGCCAATTTAACCGGAAATAAGTGCACGTACGTTAATCTTTCGGATTTGTTATGTTTTTATTCAGTATATGTATATCACAAGTTGTATCTCGAATTAATTTTCAAACGAAGTTAGAATGGGGTATATTGGAGTCATTATAAGATTGGTTGATGAGTCGGTCTTCGGGTTGGTTGGTTGGTTGATGGGTCGGGCAGTTGGTCAGTCGGTCGTGGAGCAAACTACTTCCACATTGCTTTGGTTCGAGGTACATATGACTATGAATTCAATTAGAACTTAGCCATTTTTTTTCCTGATCGATTGTCATCGTTTCAAAGAGTTACCGTGCGTGTATGTATTATGTTTGTATGTACGGCTATGATACACTTTGTGATGCATGTTCAAGAGGGATTCTAATACTTGTTAATTCGTCTGTTGTTGTTTTTTTAGAGAAAACTATTGAGCTATTGTAAAAGCCTTGGTGTCCTTGTTGGTGTCGAGCAGAACCTTTAATTTTGGGTATACCTTAAAAACGATCAAGATATTCAAGAGATTATAACTTTGGACTCCAATACACTTGTTCACAGTGCCCCGTTTGTTTACCCAAATGGGACGCTATTGTTTATTTTTGCGATTGTAAATTGAAACTTTAAATACCTTTATCCCGTGTCAAAGCCTCTTATGGGGGTAGTAACCATTCTTTTATAGCTCTAGTTACCATATTTACCATCCTGTAAACAGCAAGTGATTTTTTTTTATCAGGTATATACAAATGGATATAGGGGTTGATAAATAATATTGAGTCTTTTTGTGATAATGTTGGTATGAAAGTGAACCTTGAAAAATCTAAAATTATGGTTTTTAGAAATGGTGGGCCTTTAAGGCAGTATGAACATTGGACATACAAAGGTGATAGAATAAAAGTGGTATCCTTTTACAAATACCTTGGGGCATATTTACACCGAAGATATCGTGGTCGATGACAAAGGACACGATGGCGAAGCAGGCAACAAAAGCTTTAATGAGCATATTTTCATGTCAGAAGCACTTCGGATTTTTTTTTATGCCAAAACAGGCATTTAAGCTCTTTAATAGCATGATATTGCCAATCTTGTGTTATTCTGCAGAAATTTGGGGATTCCAATACGCAGAGAACATCGAACGTGTTTATTTTAAGTTTTGTAAAGATGTATGTGGACTTAATAAAAATGTGTCAAACTTCTTTGCACTGAGCGAAAGTGGACGATTACCCATTTCAATTACTTATAACCTTAGATGCATATCGTATTGGGAAAAACTTGTTCAAATGCTTCCAAACAGATATCCAAGACAGATGTACCTTCTGTTACGTAGTCAAGACTCGAACGGCAGAACAAATTGGGCCTCCCACGTAAAAAGACTGTTGTTTGAAAATGGGTTTGGATATGCATGGCTGGCAAATGACATTGGGAAAACAAAATTGTTCTTGCAAACTTTGAAACCCCGGATTAAAGACTGTGCGTTTCAAAAACTTCAAGCACAAATAAACAATTCGCCAAAGGCATTTTACTACCGTGAATTTAAAACGCTTTTAAATGGCGAACGTAATTTGTTTGTTGATATGTCAAGTATGTATAAACGATATTACTCTAATTTTCGCTGTTCTGGGCATCAACTTATGATTGAAAAAGGGCGTCATATGGATATTAGCCGTGAATATAGATATTGTCAATTTTGTTTAAACATGCGACATGTTTATTCAGTAGAAGATGAGTTCCACATGTTTTTGATATGTCCTTTGTATGATACAATAAGACGAAATATGTTTCCTCCTTATTGGCTAAATCATTCAGAAACTGTACATTTATTCACCAGAATTATGGCTATTGAAAATGATAGAGAGATTTTCATTGTAGCAAAATTTGTATATGAATGCAGCAAAGTACGAGAAGAGTTCATGAAGAGGTTGATTTCCTAAAATTGTACTTCCAGTTTGTGTTCTATAACTGTTGTATATACCATAAGATTTATACAATATCATATGTTTTGTGTCTTATTTGCCATTGTATTATATTTACCACTTTTCACATATGTTTGATCAATTATTGTTAATGCCATGTAAAATATTAATCTCATGATAATAGTTTAAACGCTTCAATAATTTCATATATTTTACTCTTGAAATTACATTGTAAGTGTAATTTTCTTTGTGATATGATTTGTTATTATCATAGATAAACATGATATTATTATGTATTTATAACACAAATCTGTCTGTATTTTGGGCTGGCGGCCTTTCATAACAAATAAACATTTGTATTCGTATTCGTATAGAAGGAAATGAAATTAAGAGACACAGTTTTGTTAACCCATAACATATCAATAAAACTTTTACGGTCATTTGACACCTGCTATAATATGTTTTTTGCAGCATGTTTGAAGTGTTTTACCAGTGCAGCTATAACTATATACCATCAAGTTTGCGGTATACTGAGTGTGAAAGTCAACACACGGAATTACGTAAAGTAGCGTACAATAACGTCGCGAACGTGGCGAGCAACGTCAACAACGTTCCCTTACTGTCAGACTTCACAGACTGCGTGGGTAAGGATGTTTTTTCATTTTTTAATTTGTAGAAATAAGAAGATATCTGTATCTGGGGGTTTTGCCATGATTTTAGATCGCCTGTTGTTGTTGTTTTGTTTAATTTTCGAGGTTTGTCATATGACGTCATCGTCGGTGATGCAAACAGCAAGACATTGATCGTAACTAAAATCGTAAAATCGGCATAGTGTTCTTAGTACTAGTGTATTTTCAACATATGTACAACACAGCCAATAAACCTGACTTTAAGAAGTGTCGTTGCTATGCCTCGGTCTTGACCAGCTTGAATAATGGGCGAGTGTTTTTATTCGTTAGCGGTGCTCTTGCTAAGTTTTAAATATACAAGTTGGTTGATTTTAAGAAATGAATCTGCAAGATGACGCTGAAAATGATGTTTGATTATAAAAAAAGTAATTTACAAATATATATCTGTAAATGTTTTAATCAAATTGTTGATTGCCACCAATAACCAAAACAGTGAATAGTGTGTGTATGCGCGATTCGGTCCACCAAAACTTTATTTGGCTTTGTGTATGTTTAGATCGGCCGGTGATGACTCCTGGTGACGTTTGTAACAGCCCCGATAAGCTGCTGGCTATCGTGGACACGCGCTGCTACCGGAAGTTCCGTCTCCTTACTGATTCCAACGTCTGTCAGTAAGTAGTCTTGCATAGGGGATTCAAACGTAGGCTCATCCTTAGAGGTGTATATGGGACATCGTACATCCACAATAGTATTTCATCTACTACCAAAGCTATATATATAAGGTTTATTTTCATATTTGGTCATTTAATATTTATACCCTATACGATGCACCATGTTGCATGTCATTCTCATTCATCCGAGGTTTGATAATGATAAGTATGTGTCACGGATAGCACCATCACTCTGGTGAACGAGAATGGGTGTATGTGAACATTTGGATTACCTCGGCCATTTCCCATCGAAAACAACCGATGATTTATGCCGGTACATCAGTAGAAGTTCGTAAAATTTTAAATATAATTATTAATAATTATTGTGTGTTAAAGTGAGTTTTATACTACTTAGTTTTAAACGATTGCCAGTGCAGTGTAGTAGTTCAATAAATAATTAAGATTCCCAAGAGTAAAATCATTAAGTTTAACTGCTAAATTGAAATTACTACGCCATCTACTTGCAGCGTACTTAAATATAAAGATTTCTGACATTAAAAACCGTCTATAAACATCCGAGGTTGATATCGATAGAAAATGGCCAAGGTGTTCCGAATGGTCTTTGAGAAGTAGTAAAACTAAGTTACTGGAAGCCTGCGCTGTGATGTTTTTACGATCATTTTTAATATATACACATGTACTAGTCTAGTGCTCTAGACGGGATATGATAAGGGCAGGGTGCTAGGTCAGAAAGGGCACTTTTGATGCGCATTGAATGAGCCATAATGGGGCACTTGCAAGGGCCAATGTTCATTTCATACGTAGTGTGTATTTGTTGTAACTACTTTAAATGCTAATAGTTTGTTATAAATACCTGAGCTGTTATCTTTACCTAAGTGTCAAAATTATGTATATATTTTATTTTTATACTTATTTCTGTAAAATTGACTTGACAATATGTCGAATAAATATCAAATATAGTTAATAATAATCAAAGAAGGCTCTGTCAAACAAAAGGGCACAGCAGGGCATAGTAAAAAGGCAGCAGGATGCCGGAAAAGGGAAGCAGTGTGCTCCCTCTGCTATATAGGCCGAGCTGGAGCACTTCTAGTAGAATGCCGAATATTATCGCATTTGTTTCTAACGTTACTGCGTATCTCGACGTCGACGTCAAAACGTACGAAGTTTGAAAAAAAAACAAGGTGATGATTACTTCTGAGTGTCAAATTTATAATTATATACATATTTTTTTCTGCAGAATTCTCAGTGAGTTTGTATACGAGTGCAGTCCGTTAGTTCTCGGCCAGCTAGGAATTACATGCGCAGACGACAGTGTTATGCACGCACTGACAACGCTCTCTGACGTCATCAAACAAGCATACTACTTGGATGTTGGAAAGTTGCAAGCAGAGAACGAAGGGAAATGTATAGGTTATAAAACTGACTTTGGCGGGGATTTTACCAGCAGTTCGTCCCCGCAGGGCGGGGATTTTACCCGGGCTTGGCTGGACCGAAAGTCAAAGTCCCCGCTATTCCCCGGACCTTTGGGGGCCGTTGTTACAATTGACTGGTGCATTTCTTCGTTTAAAAACAAATTCATATCAGAACCTGTGAACATTAACAAAAATTCAAACTATGCGTTGTAGAGTTGAACAAAAACCGATGTAATAATTAATTTTTATAACACCGGTAACATATCGACGCCTCAATGGTCCAGCTGTTAATACCTCGTCTAACAATCCAGAGGGCCCGGAATCGGATCCTGCTTTCGATCTTATTAAATTATTCCTTATTATTATATTTCTTTCTGAATTTTATGTATTAAATTTCATTTATTTCTAACTTTCATGCTTGCAAGTGTATTTCGAAAAAGAAATGAAACCTGTCATATATTTGATTACATTTAAGCTGATAATTGACATTTGGTTGGTTTAGGAGTAATGATGGTTTTTTGACGTTATACACACATGTTTGACCCTTGAACTACGTACGTATTTAAAACATTTAAAATAAACTTTTATGGTATATTGACGCCAGCTTTAATTCACTACTTTTGACGTTGTACAAACATGTTTGACCCTTGAACTACGTACGTATTCAAAACATTTAAAACATACTTTTACGGTATATTGACGCCAGCTTTAATTCACTACTTTTGACGTTATACACACATGTTTGACCCTTGAACTACGTACGTATTTAAAACATTTAAAATAAACTTTTACGGTATATTGACGCCAGCTTTAATTCACTACTTTTGACGTTGTACAAACATGTTTGACCCTTGAACTACGTACGTATTTAAAACATTTAAAATAAACTTTTACGGTATATTGACGCCAGCTTTAATTCACTACTTTTGACGTTATACACACATGTTTGACCCTTGAACTACGTACGTATTTAAAACATTTAAAATAAACTTTTACGGTATATTGACGCCAGCTTTAATTCACTACTTTTGACGTTGAACAAACATGTTTGACCCTTGAACTACGTACGTATTTAAAACATTTAAAACATACTTTTACGGTATATTGACGCCAGCTTTAATTTGCCCCTTTTGACGTTATACACACATGTTTGACCCTTGAATTACGTACGTATTTAAAACATTTAAAACCAACTCTTACGGTATATTGACGCCAGCTTTAATTCATTTTCAGATAAATCACGATTGCAGCAGGCAGGCACGTTGTGAACGGATGACATACTGTGACTTGCTAGAAGCATGAAGCATTTACATTTGCTCAAAAATAGTGCCCATCTTCTCCATGTATCGACGTGTTCATACTATAACTACATTCAAACCCCGTTGGCTCGAACTCCCAGGGATCGGCGATAATACTTCGAGCCTCGGAAAAATCGAGCCAAGCGGGAATGCTTACATTTAGTATAAAGAAATCGGTCCTTTACATAAAGTTCGAGCCAACAAGGAATTCGAGCCAAGCGAGTTCGAGCCAACGTTGTTCGACTGTATTGAGATGTACCTCTGTGACACTGTTGGAAGTGTATCAGCATTAGACCATATCAATGTTATTTATCCTTGTCGTTATGTCCAATATATAGCATGTTATAAGTAATAGTTACCGCAAACACTGCTCGTGTTATTCAAATGATACACGAGCGCGAAGCGGGAAGGTGAACTCTTAATCACGAGGGTTGTTGATGGAGTTGTAATTATTTTGTTCCATATGTTTATGGACAGCATTTAGTAAGTAGTGTGCGTATAAGTGAATAGCGTTTGGAGTTTTCCGCACGTTAGTTATTGCACGGTTAAGCTCCGCCTACTTGGTTACCGTTCCGATAAGGGGGATTATGTATAAATATTTAACTATAAAACACCACCCAATTAACTTATTATAGGCATTGGTTATTCGTAATTTACGATTCGTTATAAGCATGGTGTAGCATTTAGCTTAAACGAAACGCATGAGTATTTAAATGTATGAAGTGTACGTCCAGGCGGTTCGTACATAAGCGTTAAAGATGTCCGAATTTTACTCGTGGCAATCGGTCATGGGCTCAAACACTTCATTTTCATATCCTCCCGAAATAGTCACCATTTGTTTCATCCAACATAGGACACGGACTAGATGGTGATTGTTATTCTCTCGTGTTATTGTGAGGATCTTACTCCACCATGCTTAACAAATACTTCTTTATTTGACGTATAAACACATTATACTGACCTGCATTTGTGTATTTACATATTCCATACCGCCCTCTTTAAGTGCCGAGTTCTCTTTAGAAAGCCGCGTAGCAAAAGGAGGGTGTTTAATTCTCACAGTGTGCCTGTATCGGTATATAATAATTAATTGTCTCCGTCTCTCTATATGAAATACTCATTAAGTGCTATAAAGTTAAAAACTTTTTTAAAAACCGTTTGGCCTAAAATAATATGTTTGTTTCCGGTTTCAATCCCCCAGAGGATTATTATATAAGTCGGAAAATCTTTTCTTTTTTGAACATTTTTTTATAAGCCATTTTTTTCGGGATGTTTTTCTGTTACCAAAAACTAAAGATATAGATGCTATAGATCATTCAGTATTGGCATCGCTGGTATTATTAAACCCCGAAAATACTTCATTATTAAATTGTAATTGATTAAAATCAACCAAATGAAAAAAAGACTTCTCATTGACAAACTAATAAAAACGTCCAGGGTCGGGGCAAAAAATAGGGTAGGTCGGGAAACCGGAAACAAACATATTATTTCTTTACGCCTTAGTTGTATACTGACTGTATATTATATAATAATATTGTTCATAGTATCGTTGCATTTGTAATATATTTATGTCTAGAATGTTTAAATTATGCTTCATACTTAAACGGATTCAAATGTGTGTTTTTCGTATACATGTTCTCATAATAACCATTCTTGCAAATTGTCTTACCGAATTGTATTTTTGAAAATGTACATATTTAAACCATATGAAACTCATGTAAGCTTGTAGCTAAATACAAGTTGTCTTCTTTTAAAGTTTGCATGCCGTACTGTTTACCGTGTCGACACAACAATATGTTCGTTGTACACTAAGATTTACAGGGGCACACTATAGGTTGGTGCACTTTTTCAGTTTTAATGTATTATATTGTTTATCTCCTTTAACTTTAATAATTAAAATAAAACAAAGTGTGTGATAAGTGTACAAATATCAAAATATTAGCGATATTTTGGCGTTTCATTGTCTAGTGACCACGTAGCTATTAATTGTTATTTTTTTTAAAGACTTATACTTTTAATCTGTACACAACTCGTATGTTGTTGTTTTGATTGTTTAGGTTAAATGAGTTATAGATGCAGTCTCACAAATTGACCAATTCGACTTTTTTTGTGTCTCAGAATCAGCTGATTTGGGCAGCAATCCATTCAATTCAGTCATATAAGATAACTTACAATAAAACATATCTCATTGTTTGGTAAATGCTAAATATTTCATTTTTCTTAAACGTTAGCAAAGCTAAAAGCCATAAAACATTAGGTTTCGATGGCAAATATGAAAAACTGCTATCTGATCTTTTGTGAGCAGTCTTATATCACTGGTTTCCTGACTTTTACGCAATTATTGGCTCATTCCAAGAATATTATATCAGAACGGTCAGTCTGTGAAACTGCAGCTTTAAACATATTAAATGCATTAAAATTAAAAAAAAATATATTGTTTTGCGCCACTGATTGATTAAACAAGAGAAATTCAACAAAGTAACTTTATTGACAAAGCTTAAATAACAGCGAGAAATTATATCAGGTTACGTATCATCAGATAATTGCATAGGTTACATTCAACTAAACATATTACTGGCGTTGCATCAACCTATAATGTGCCCCTTTAAGTGTTGAATGGAATGCTCGTTCAAGTCTACAAACCTACAAACCATGTAACATATATTTCTAATTGAATAAAAAAAACTGAGTATGCCAAAATGTACCTGTTCTGAAATGACCCCAGCAACAGTAATTGCTGATAACATAATTCTGGAAATTGTTATAAGCTTTGAGGTAGAACCTCTCTGTATTACATATTAATTTATGTCTCAAAACATTCAGGTAAACTTCATGCAATCATCGAAAAACTTAACGTTATTTTAGTCAAATTTCGTGTTAACAGTTTCTTTGTTCTGCTAGTACATTTCTCTTATTGTATTGTATTGTATTGTATTGTATTGTATTATATTGTTATACATTGTATTATGACTCTCGTATTTTATATTATTTTCTATATACAGATTTACAATTATTTACAGTATTTTTATTGTTATAAATAAATTATTGTAAATCAAATACTATCTATTCCCTCATTAAACATGAGGCTGAAATAAACATGATTAATGATTTATTACGCATAAAAAGATTCGTCAACATGTATGGATTTCAATAAAAAAAACCTGCTCGAAACTGTTTTTCTTTCTTGCTTTTCGGTTTAATATCGAGTTGAATCAGTGAAATATCAACAGTGATATTTTCATGTTAACAAAGCAGTGAAAATATGAACTTCTTTTAAAAGTATTTGTAGTTACTTCCCTTAATTAAAAAACTGAATAATTCACTCTCGAAACAGCAAAGTTTGTCAAAATTTATTTAAAAAACTTAGGAATACATTCTTATTTATTATAAGATAAACACATCTTACCATTTAAGTGAAATTAGACTGATTTCTGACAGTGAGTGTGATTGACTGCCGTCAGAAGATGGCGTAAACTCTGACATTGTCGACACATTCAACTATCGGAACTCCTCGGCCAATTTCCATCGAGAACATCCTCGGATGAATAAGGCACATTACACCAATCCGGAAGTGCCTCCTCATTGATACACGCCTTATTTCTGTTAATTAACATACTGTATGACAGTGGACCAAAGCATGGTTTTACCGTCTCAAACCATTGGCTACCTTCCTTATCTATAGGTTTTGAAGCTGAATGGTTTGTGATTTCAAAAACAGGCTGAATATGCTGGATCTACTTCATCTATTGTTTATAGTTAAAACCAATGGTGAATTGCTTACGAAAAGACAGATCTTCTTTTAGCAGCCAGACGTATTTTGCGGATAATTATAGTATTTCAAATCATCAAGAAAAAAAACGCTGGAAGGAGAAATATTCCGAAGAGCTGAAGGTAACCTGCAGTATCCTCAAGGTAATTTATATAATATGCGTTCTGAGCTTGGCTTGATCCTCCGATATTATCTATTTCTGAACTATTTTCCATGTAGTCTGGTATGGTCATTCCTTTCAAGTAATGCGAGTGTAACATAGCAACACATGTTCCACTCCAAATCAAGGAAATCGTCGCGGTACGCTGTGATTAAAGTGCCCTCGCCCTATGTGGTATGACGAACAACAGGACTCTTAACCGTGAGGGAAACCAGAATCCAGTGGAGCCAATTTGTTTGAAATGCTTTTAAAAAGATGTGCGTGAAGTTAGTATCGTAGCACCGTATCACCATATCACCGAGGCGGTGCGGTGCTAGCACCGTATCACCATCAAAATCAAGAGCATTAATCTCAAGAAAACATGTAAGACTCGTTCTCGCAGAAACGAGCAAGGGGACCATAGGGACCTATGTCACTGTGTAGCCGAGACCTGGCCCTAGCTGATGGCACATGTGAATACCCTAGGATTTTAGGCAGGCTATGCGGGATACGGACATGAACTCGATTCCCTATGCCAATTTGGCCCATATTCAGACACTGTTATGGTGCGGATGCCTTAAGAACGAGCAAGGGGACCAATGGCACTGTATCCAAGGGTTACCTGGCGGTGTGATACATTCGGGGAAACTGTTAATACTAGGAGGATTTTAGTCTGGCCCCGTCCTTAGCCCAACATTATGCGTATATGGGCAATATAAGCCCTATTGACCCCTACCATTCATGTAAGACTCGTTCTCGCAGAAACGAGCAAGGGGACCATAGGGACCTATGTCACTGTGTAGCCGAGACCTGGCCCTAGGTGATGGCACGTGTGAATACCCTAGGATTTTAGGCAGGCTATGCGGAATACGGACATGAACTCGATTCCCAATGCCAATTTGGCCCATATTCAGACACTGTTATGGTGCGGATGCCTTAAGAACGAGCAAGGGGACCAATGACACTGTATCCAAGGGTTATCTGGCGGTGTGATACATTCGGGGAAACTGTTAATACTAGGAGGATTTAGTCTGGCCCCGTCCTTAGCCCAACATTATGCGTATATGGGCAATATAAGCCCTATTGACCCCTACCATTCATGTAAGATTCGTTCTCGCAGAAACGAGCAAGGGGACCATAGGGACCTATGTCACTGTGTGGCCGAATCCTGGCCCTAGGTGATGGCACATGTGAATACCCAAGGATTTTAGACAGGCTATGCCGGATAGGGACGAACTGACCCGAAACATTTACCTAGGGGACATAACGATAAGTTTAGGGATGAACTAGGTCACGAGGCTTACTGTATGATATATTTATATCGCTTGAGCTGTTGTACTGATTAGCCGAAAATAGAGCTCGAAAAACTTTGCTGCTGCAAACGCCATTTTGGGGACGGACTGACCCGATTATTGGACTAAGGGGACCATAACAAAAAGTGTAGTTATAAACTAGGTACAGGGCCTATAATATCAACTATAGAGATCTGAGGAGCTTTTTTCTTGAGTAGTCGAAAATAAAACATGAGAATTCGACTAAGGGGACAATAACGAAAAGTGTCATGTTGAGCATGACTCGCTTAATGCGCTCTCATGGCTCATGTTCTAGGCATTGACACGTTCGCTTAAACTTATCATGGCTATTGCCACTATGCTAGAGTGGTCGGCATTTGGAATCACTTCAACCTCAAACAGACCATTGTATTCGGAAAAGTCTGGTTTGAGCACATTTAGCACGTGAACATTGCCTTATGCCTCAATATGCTGTGATGGCTCATGTTCGAGGCATTCACGAGTGTATGTTCAATAACCATGAGTATTGCCAGAGTGGTAGGAATATGGAATCATTTCAACCTCACATAGGCCATTGATCTGGGAAAACTCTGGTCTGAGCATATTGAACGAACACATGAACATTCCTTTATACATCGCTAAGGTTTTTTGAGCACACAACATGCAAATCCCGTGTCAATGGAAAAAACGTTATTTTGGTAAAAAAAAATGTAAATCATTTGTAAATAAAAAAATTTGTTGTATTTTAACAAAAGTTTTGAAAAGTTATATATAACTGCATTCCAGGCATATGCAGTGATCTTATTCTGCTTGTTAATGGAGAACACTGCGTTGGAGATTGATTAACACCGGCTTGCAGACATCAGGTAGCTTAGCTTCAGATTTGAAATTGAGGGTGTTTCTAGCACAGTTTCGAATTAAATTTGGCCCTATATAAGAAACAGTCGGAACATAGTACCTGTTCAACAAAAACAATAGCTTTATATTTTTTAGAGACAGATATTGCCGAAATTTACCTTCAATGCCTTATAGATAGAAATTTGGGATCCCCGATTCGCATCTTACGATCAACAATCGAATGATGACCAAACGATTGACTGCTACCGAACATCCGTATTAACGGAGGGTACACAGGGGTAACATTTTGGATGGTATAACAGGTACAGGAGAGTAAACAGTGATTATTTACATGGGAAAAGAGGGGTTTTCGTTAAGCAGTGTTGTTGAGTATCCAATATGTTTACTATGAAACTTCAGTGATAGTTTGCTATTTGCCCTAATTTTTTTTGGGTCAGTAGGTCAAAGTTCAAGCTCACAGTCAACAGTGTTATGAACTATTTGCCCGCACAACAACTTAAGAACGGCTGAGGTAGGACCTTGACACTTGAATAGTAGGTTGCCATGACCCATATAGGTATCAGTAGGTCCCTTGTCTACATCACAACCAATGCTATTTTGACAACTTTGCTGCTAAAATAACATTTTAATTCCTTGAACTAGGACCTTGAAACTTCACAGGTATGTTATACTGGATCAGTAGATGAAACATATTTTTTCACTGTCAAATTATTATAGGTCAAGGCCACAGTCAATGCTGTTTTGACAACTTTAATTGTACAATCATTAGATAACCACTTGAACTAGGACCTTGAAACTTCACAGGTATTTTGTCTGGATCAGTAGATCACAGCCAATAATGCTTTGAAAACTCTGCTTGTATAATATATTTACACTTCATATGTTTGATGAAATGGATCAGTAGATGGCATCTATCATTTCCAATGTCAGAGGGTTAAAGGTCAAAGTCAAAGCCACTGTTGCTTTTCACAATTTTATTCAAACAGTTACTTTAGAACAGTTTGATGCAGAAGGTCGCAGTGACCCTTATGTTCATGAATTCTCATGTAATCAATTACATGTTTCTGTCATAACACTAACTTGTTTTTCTCGAAGACATCCTATCGCATTTGCGGATCTAGACTCCCCCCACCATTTCGAGTTTGAAATGGCTAATCATTTCTTAGGGGAGTACCCCCAAACCCTCTTGCCAACTTTTTAAACCATATAAATTTGGTTCTGAGGGAGGGGTGCAAGTCGAAAGGATACTCACCTACTTTGCCTCCTCTCACGTCAAATCCTGGACTCACCCCCGCATCGTGTGAGTGGTATGCAGCCGTTTAGTGGACACACAAAATGTCGATACTAGGTGTTACGTGATCATTCTGGTGCCCAGTTGACTTTTGCATGTAATTGCGCTTCAAGCCAACGTCTTATGGTCCCTGTCAAAAGTTTTATTTCATTTGTGTACTCATGTAGCCCTGTTGACGGAGCGACAGGAGACATCTCCGTGCGCAGCGGCGCTCGACCGGAAGTTGTTCTCTATCAGCAACCAGTGCTCGGTGGTCCTCGAGTCTCCCGGCACCCTTGCCAATTTAACCGGAAATAAGTGCACGTACGTTAATCTTTCGGATTTGTAATGTTTTTATTCAGTACATGTATATCACAAGTTGTATCTCGAATTAATTTTCAAACGAAGTTAGAATGGGGTATATTGGAGTCATTATAAGATTGGTTGATGAGTCGGTCTTCGGGTTGGTTGGTTGGTTGATGGGTCGGGCAGTTGGTCAGTCGGTCGTGGAGCAAACTACTTCCACATTGCTTTGGTGCGAGGTACATATGACTATGAATTCAATTAGAACTTAGCCATTTTTTTCCTGATCGATTGTCAACGTTTCAAAGAGTTACCGTGCGTGTATGTATTATGTTTGTATGTACGGCTATGATACACTTTGTGATGCATGTTCAAGAGGGATTCTAATACTTGTTAATTCGTCTGTTGTTGTTTTTTTAGAGAAAACTATTGAGCTATTGTAAAAGCCTTGGTGTCCTTGTTGGTGTCGAGCAGAACCTTTAATTTTGGGTATACCTTAAAAACGATCAAGATATTCAAGAGATTATAACTTTGGACTCCAATACACTTGTTCACAGTGTCCCGTTTGTTTACCCAAATGGGACGCTATTGTTTATTTTTTGCGATTGTAAATTGAAACTTTAAATACCTTTATCCCGTGTCAAAGCCTCTTATGGGGGTAGTAACCATTCTTTTATAGCTCTAGTTACCATATTTACCATCCTGTAAACAGCAAGTGATTTTTTTTATCAGGTATATACAAATGGATATAGGGGTTGATAAATAATATTGAGTCTTTTTGTGATAATGTTGGTATGAAAGTGAACCTTGAAAAATCTAAAATTATGGTTTTTAGAAATGGTGGGCCTTTAAGGCAGTATGAACATTGGACATACAAAGGTGATAGAATAAAAGTGGTCTCCTTTTACAAATACCTTGGGGCATATTTACACCGAAGATATCGTGGTCGATGACAAAGGTCACGATGGCGAAGCAGGCAACAAATGCTTTAATGAGCATCTTTTCATGTCAGAAGCACTTCGGATTTTTTATGCCAAAACAGGCATTTAAGCTCTTTAATAGCATGATATTGCCAATCTTGTGTTATTCTGCAGAAATTTGGGGACTCCAATACGCAGAGAACATCGAACGTGTTCATTTTAAGTTTTGTAAAGATGTATGTGGACTTAATAAAAATGTGTCAAACTTCTTTGCACTGAGCGAAAGTGGACGATTACCCATTTCAATTACTTATAACCTTAGATGCATATCGTATTGGGAAAAACTTGTTCAAATGCTTCCAAACAGATATCCAAGACAGATGTACCTTCTGTTACGAAGTCAAGACTCGAACGGCAGAACAAATTTGGCCCCCACGTAAAAAGACTGTTGTTTGAAAATGGTTTTGGATATGCATGGCTGGCAAATGACATTGGGAATACAAAGTTGTTCTTGCAAACATTCAAAACCCGGATTAAAGACTGTGCGTTACAAAAACTTCAAGCACAAATAAACAATTCGCCAAAGGTTTTTTACTACCGTGAATTAAAAACGCTTTTAAATGGCGAACGTTATTTGTTTGTTGATATGCCAAGTATGTATAAACGATGTTTCTCTAATTTTCGCTGTTCTGGGCATCAACTTATGATTGAAAAAGGGCCGTGAATATAGATATTGTCAATTTTGTTTAAACATGCGACATGTTTATTCAGTAGAAGATAAGTTCCACATGTTTTTGATATGTCCTTTGTATGATACAATAAGAAGAAATATGTTTCCTCCTTCCTTATTGGCTAAATCATTCAGAAACTGTACATTTATTCACCAGAATTATGGCTACTGAAAATTATAGAGAGATTTTCATTGTAGCAAAATTTGTATATGAATGCAGCAAAGTACGAGAAGAGTTCATGAAGGGGTTGATTTCCTAAAATTGTACTTCCAGTTTGTGTTCTCTAACTGTTGTATATACCATAAGATTTATACAATATCATATGTTTTGTGTATTATTTGCCATTGTATTATATTTACCACTTTTCACATATGTTTGATCAATTATTGTTAATGCCATGTAAAATATTAATCTCATGATAATAGTTTAAACGCTTCAATAATTTCATATATTTTACTCTTGAAATTACATTGTAAGTCTAATTTTCTTTGTGATGTGATTTGTTATTATCATGGATGAACATGTTATTATTATGTATTTTTAACACAAATCTGTCTGTATTTTTGGCTGGCGGCCTTTCATTACAAATAATCATTTGTATTCGTATTCGTATAGAAGGAAATGAAATTAAGAGACACAGTTTTGTTAACCCATAACATATCAATAAAACTTTTACGGTCATTTGACACCTGCTATAATATGTTTTTTTCAGCATGTTTGAAGTGTTTTACCAGTGCAGCTATAACTATATACCATCAAGTTTGCGGTATACTGAGTGTGAACGTCAACACACGGAATTACGTAAAGTAGCGTACAATAACGTCGCGAACGTGGCGAGCAACGTCAACAACGTCCCCTTACTGTCAGACTTCACAGACTGCGTGGGTAAGGAAGTTTTTCATTCTTTAATTTGTAGAAATAAGAAGATATCTGTATCTGGGGGTTTTGCCATGATTTTAGATCGCCTGTTGTTGTTGTTTTGTTTAATTTTCGAGGTTTGTCATATGACGTCATCGTCGGTGATGCAAACAGCAAGACATTGATCGTAACTAAAATCGTAAAATCAACATAGTGTTCTTAGTACTAGTGTATTTTCAACATATGTACAACACAGCCAATAAACCTGACTTTAAGAAGTATCGTTGCTATGCCTCGGTCTTGACTTGCTTTAATAATGGGCGAGTGTTTTTATTCGTTAGCGGTGCTCTTGCTAAGTTTTAAATATACAAGTTTGTTGATTTTAAGAAATGAATCTGCAAGATGACGCTGAAAATGATGTTTGATTATAAAAAAGTAATTTACAAATATATATCTGTAAATGTTTTAATCAAATTGTTGATTGCCACCAATAACCAAAACAGTGACTAGTTTGTGTATGCGCGATTCTGTCCACCAAAACTGTATTTGGCTTTGTGTATGTTTAGATCGGCCGGTGGTGACTCCTGGTGACGTTTGTAACAGCCCCGATAAGCTGCTGGCTATCGTGGACACGCGCTGCTACCGGAAGTTCCGTCTCCTTACTGATTCCAACGTCTGTCAGTAAGTAGTCTTGCATAGGGGATTCCAACGTTGGCTCATCCTTAGAGGTTTATATGGGACATATTACATCCACAATAGTATTTCATCTACTATCAAAGCTTTATATAAGGTTTATTTTCCTATTTGGTCATTTAATATTTTTACCCTAGACGATGCACCATGGCGTGTGTCATTCCCATTCATCAGAGGTTTGATTATGATAAATATGTGTCACGGATGCACCATCACTCTGGTGAACGAGAATGGGTGTGTGTGAGCATTTGGATTACCTCGGCCATTTCCCATCGAAAACAACCGATGATTTATGCCGGTACATCAGTAGAAGAAGTTCGTAAAATTTTAAATATAATTATTAATAATTATTGTGTGTTAAAGTGAGGTTTATACTACTTAGTTTTAAATGATTGCCAGTGCAGTGTAGTAGTTCAATAAATAATTAAGATTCCCAAGAGTAAAATCATTAAGTTTTAACTGTTAAATTGAAATTACTACGCCATCTACTTGCAGCGTACTTAAATATAAAGATTTCTGACATTAAAAACCGTCTATAAACATCCGAGGTTGATATCGATAGAAAATGGCCAAGGTGTTCCGAATGGTCTTTGAGAAGTAGTAACACTAAGTTACTGGAAGCCTGCGCAGTGATGTTTTTACGATCATTTTAAATATATACACATGTACTAGTCTAGTGCTCTAGACGGGATTTGATAAGGGCAGGGTGCTAGGTCAGAAAGGGCACTTTTGATGCGCATTGAATGAGCCTTAATGGGGCACTTGCAAGGGCCAATGTTCATTTCATACAAAGTGTGTATTTGTTGTGACTACTTTAAATGCTAATACATGTAGTTTGTTATGAATACCTGAGCTGTTATCTTTACCTAAGTGTCAAAATTATGTATATATTTTACTTTTATACTTATTTCTGTAAAATTGACTTGACAATATGTCGAATAAATATCAAATATAGTTAATAATAATCAAAGAAGGCTCTGTCAAACAAAAGGGCACAGCAGGGCATAGTAAAAAGGCAGCAGGTTGCCGGAAAAGGGAAGCAGTGTGCTCCCTCTGCTATATAGGCCGAGCTGGAGCACTTCTAGTAGAATGCCGAATATTATCGCATTTGTTTCTAACGTTACTGCGTATCTCGACGTCGACGTCAAAACGTACGAAGTTTGAAAAAAACCACAAGGTGATGATTACTTCTGAGTGTCAAATTTATAATTATATACATATTTTTTTCTGCAGAATTCTCAGTGAGTTTGTATACGAGTGCAGTCCGTTGGTTCTCGGCCAGCTAGGAATTACATGCGCAGACGACAGTGTTATGCACGCACTGACAACGCTCTCTGACGTCATCAAACAAGCATACTACTTGGATGTTGGAAAGTTGCAAGCAGAGAACGAAGGGAAATGTATAGGTAATAAAACTGACTTTGGCGGGGATTTTACCAGCAGTTCGTCCCCGCAGGGCGGGGATTTTACCCGGGCTTGGCTGGACCGAAAGTCAAAGTCCCCGCTATTACCCGGACCTTTGGGGGCCGTTGTTACAATTGACTGGTGCATTACTTCGTTTAAAAACAAATTCATATCAGCACCTGTGAACATTAACAAAC
Source organism: Mya arenaria (assembly GCF_026914265.1). Lineage (NCBI taxonomy): Eukaryota > Metazoa > Mollusca > Bivalvia > Myida > Myidae > Mya > Mya arenaria. Next base: position 42,401,528 of record NC_069133.1, on the reverse strand, counting down.
ATTCAAACTATGCGTTGTAGAGTTGAACAAAAACCGATGTAATAATTAATTTTTATAACACCGGTAACATATCGACGCCTCAATGGTCCAGCTGTTAATACCTCGTCTAACAATCCAGAGGGCCCGGAATCGGATCCTGCTTTCGATCTTATTAAATTCTTCCTTATTATTATATTTCTTTCTGAATTTTATGTATTAAATTTCATTTATTTCTAACTTTCATGCTTGCAAGTGTATTTCGAAAAAGAAATGAAACCTGTTATATATTTGATTACATTTAAGCTGATAATTGACATTTGGTTGGTTTAGGAGTAATGATGGTTTTTTGACGTTATACACACATGTTTGACCCTTGAACTACGTACGTATTTAAAACATTTAAAATAAACTTTTACGGTATATTGACGCCAGCTTTAATTCACTACTTTTGACGTTGAACAAACATGTTTGACCCTTGAACTACGTACGTATTTAAAACATTTAAAATAAACTTTTACGGTATATTGACGCCAGCTTTAATTCACTACTTTTGACGTTATACACACATGTTTGACCCTTGAACTACGTACGTATTTAAAACATTTAAAACATACTTTTACGGTATATTGACGCCAGCTTTAATTCACTACTTTTGACGTTATACACACATGTTTGACCCTTGAACTACGTACGTATTTAAAACATTTAAAACATACTTTTACGGTATATTGACGCCAGCTTTAATTCACTACTTTTGACGTTATACACACATGTTTGACCCTTGAACTACGTACGTATTTAAAACATTTAAAACATACTTTTACGGTATATTGACGCCAGCTTTAATTTGCCCCTTTTGACGTTATACACACATGTTTGACCCTTGAATTACGTACGTATTTAAAACATTTAAAACCAACTCTTACAGTATATTGACGCCAGCTTTAATTCATTTTCAGATAAATCACAATTGCAGCAGGCAGGAACGTTGTGAACGGATGACATACTGTGACTTGCTAGAAGCATGAAGCATTTACATTTGCTCAAAAATAGTGCCCATCTTCTCCATGTATCGACGTGTTCATATTATAATTACATTCGAACCCCGTTGGCTCGAACTCCCAGGGATCGGCGATAATACCTCGAGCCTCGGAAAAATCGAGCCAAGCGGGAATGCTTACATTTAGTATAAAGAAATCGGTCCTTTACATAAAGTTCGAGCCAACAAGGAATTCGAGCCAAGCGAGTTCGAGCCAACGGTGTTCGACTGTATTGAGATGTACCTCTGTGACACTGTTGGAAGTGTATCAGCATAAGACCATATCAATGTTATTTATCCTTGTCGCTATGTCTAATATATAGCATGTTATAAGTAATAGTTACCGCAAACACTGCTCGTGTTATTCAAATGATACACGAGCGCGAAGCGGGAAGGTGAACTCTTAATCACGAGGGTTGTTGATGGAGTTGTAATTATTTTGTTCCATATGTTTATGGACAGCATTTAGTAAGTAGTGTGCGTATAAGTGAATAGCGTTGGGGGTTTTCCGCACGTTAGTTATTGCACGGTTAAGCTCCGCCTACTTGGTTACCGTTCCGATAAGGGGGATTATGTATAAATATTTAACTATAAAACACCACCCAATTAACTTATTATAGGCATTGGTTATTCGTAATTTACGATTCGTTATAAGCATGGTGTAGCATTTAGCTTAAACGAAACGCATGAGTATTTAAATGTATGAAGTGTACGTCCAGGCGGTTCGTACATAAGCGTTAAAGATGTCCGAATTTTACTCGTGGCAATCGGTCATGGGCTCAAACACTTCATTTTCATATCCTCCCGAAATAGTCACCATTTGTTTCATCCAACACAGCACACGGACTAGATGGTGATTGTTATTCTCTCGTGTTATTGTGAGGATCTTACTCCACCATGCTTAACAAATATTTCTTTATTTGACGTATAAACACATTATACTGACCTGCATGTGTGTATTTACATATTCCATACCGCCCTCTTTAAGTGCCGAGTTCTCTTTAGAAAGCCGCGTAGCAAAAGGAGGGAGTTTAATTCTCACAGTGTGCCTGTATCGGTATATAATAATTAATTGTCTCCGTCTCTCTATATGGAATACTCATTAAGTGCTATAAAGTTAAAAACTTTTTTAAAAACCGTTTGGCCTAAAATAATATGTTTGTTTCCGGTTTCAATCCCCCAAAAAGGATTATTATATAAGTCGGAAAATCTTTTCTTTTTTGAACATTTTTTTATAAGCCATTTTTTTCGGGATGTTTTTCTGTTACCAAAAACTAAAGATATAGATGCTATAGATCATTCAGTATTGGCATCGCTGGTATTATTAAACCCCGAAAATACTTCATTATTAAATTGTAATTGATTAAAATCAACCAAATGAAAAAAAAGACTTCTCATTGACAAACTAATAAAAACGTCCAGGGTCGGGGCAAAAAATAGGGTAGGTCTGGAAACCGGAAACAAACATATTATTTCTTTACGCCTTAGTTGTATACTGACTGTATATAATAATATTGTTCATAGTATCGTTGCATTTGTAATATATTTATGTCTAGAATGTTTAAATTATGCTTCATACTTAAACGGATTCAAATGTGTGTTTTTTGTATACATGTACTCATAATAACCATTCTTGCAAATTGTCTTACCGAATTGTATTTTTGAAAATGTACATATTTAAACCATATGAAACTCATGTAAGCTTGTAGCTAAATACAAGTTGTCTTCTTTTAAAGTTTGCATGCCGTACTGTTTACCGTGTCGACACAACAATATGTTCGTTGTACACTAAGATTTACAGGGGCACACTATAGGTTGGTGCACTTTTTCAGTTTTAATGTATTATATTGTTTATCTCCTTTAACTTTAATGATTAAAATAAAACAAAGTGTGTGATAAGTGTACAAATATCAAAATATTAGCGATATTTTGGCGTTTCATTGTCTAGTGACCACGTAGCTATTAATTGTTATTTTTTTTAAAAACTTATACTTTTAATCTGTACACAACTCGTATGTTGTTGTTTTGATTGTTTAGGTTAAATGAGTTATAGATGCAGTCTCACAAATTGACCGATTCGACTTTTTTGTGTCTCAGAATCAGCTGATTTGGGCAGCAATCCATTCAATTCAGTCATATAAGATAACTTACAATAAAACATATCACATTGTTTGGTAAATGCTAAATATGTCATTTTTCTTAAACGTTAGCAAAGCTAAAAGCCATAAAACATTAGGTTTCGATGGTAAATATGAAAAACTGCTATCTGATCTTTTGTGAGCAGTCTTATATCACTGGTTTCCTGACCTTTACGCAATAATTGGCTCATTCCAAGAATATTATATCAGAACGGTCAGTCTGTGAGAGTGCAAAACGGTAGATCTGTGAAACTGCAGCTTTAAACATATTAAATGCATTAAAATTAAAAAAAATTATTGTTTTGCGCCACTGATTGATTAAACAAGAGAAATTCAACAAAGTAACTTTATTGACAAAGCTTAAATAACAGCGAGAAATTATATCAGGTTACGTATCATCAGATAATTGCATAGGTTACATTCAACTAAACATATTACTGGTGTTGCATCAACCTATAATGTGCCCCTTTAAGTGTTGAATGGAATGCTCGTTCAAGTCTACAAACCTACAAACCATGTAACATATATTTCTAATTGAATAAAAAAAAACTGAGTATGCCAAAATGTACCTGTTCTGAAATGACCCCAGCAACAGTAATTGCAGATAACATAATTCTGGAAATTGTTATAAGCTTTGAGGTAGAACCTCTCTGTATTACATATTAATTTATGTCTCAAAACATTCAGGTAAACTTCATGCAATCATCGAAAAAACTTAACGTTATTTTAGTCAAATTTCGTGTTAAGAGTTTCTTTGTTCTGCTAGTACATTTCTCTTATTGTATTGTTTTGTATTGTATTGTTATACATTGTATTATGACTTTCGTATTTTATATTATTTTCTATATACAGATTTACAATTATTTACAGTATTTTTATTGTTATAAATAAATTATTGTAAATTAAAAACTATCTATTCCCTCATTAAACATGAGGCTGAATAAACATGATTAATGATTTATTACGCATAAAAAGATTCGTCAACATGTATGGATTTCAATAAAAAAAAAACCTGCTCGAAACTGTTTTTCTTTCTTGCTTTTCGGTTTAATATCGAGTTGAATCAGTGAAATATCAACAGTGATATTTTCATGTTAACAAAGCAGTGAAAATATGAACTTCTTTTAAAAGTATTTGTAGTTACTTCCCTTAATTAAACAAAACTGAATAATTCACTCTCGAAACAGCAAAGTTTTGTCAAAATTTATTTAAAAACTTAAGAATACATTCTTATTTATTATAAAATAAACACATCTTACCATTTAAGTGAAATTAGACTGATCTCTGACAGTGAGTGTGATTGACTGCCGTCAGAAGATGGCGTAAACTCTGACATTGTCGACACATTCAACTATCGGAACTCCTCGGCCAATTTCCATCGAGAACATCCTCGGATGAATAAGGCAAATTACACCAATCCGGAAGTGCCTCCTCATTGATACACGCCTTATATCTGTTAATTAACATACTGTATGACAGTGGACCAAAGCATGGTTTTACCGTCTCAAACCATTGGCTACCTTCCTTATCTATAAGTTTTGAAGCTGAATGGTTTGTGATTTCAAAAACAGGCTGAATATGCTGGATCTACTTCATCTATAGTTAAAACCAATGGTGAATTGCTTACGAAAAGACAGATCTTCTTTTAGCAGCCAGACGTATTTTGCGGATAATTATAGTATTTCAAATCATCAAGAAAAAAACGCAGGAAGGAGAAATATTCCGAAGAGCTGAAGGTAACCTGCAGTATCCTCAGGGTCATTTATATATTCTGCGTTCTTAGCTTGGCTTGATTCTCCGATATAATCTATTTCTGAACTATTTTCCATGTAGTCTGGTATGGTCATTCCTTTCAAGTAATCCGAGGGTAACATAGCAACACATGTTCCACTCCCAATCAAGGAAATCGTCGCGGTACGCTGTGTTTAAAGTGCCCTCGTCCTATGTGGTATGACTACCAACAGGACTCTTAACCGTGAGGGAAACCAGAATCCAGTGGAGCCAATTTGTTGGAAATGCTTCTAAAAAGATGTGCGTGAAGTTAGCACCGTAGGACCGTATCACCATATCACCGCGGCGATGCGGTGCTAGCACCGTATCACTATCAAAATCAATACAATAAGAGCATTAATCTCAAGAAAACATGTAAGACTCGTTCTCGCAGAAACGAGCAAGCGGACCATAGGGACCTATGTCACTGTGTAGCCGAGACCTGGCCCTAGGTGATGGCACATGTGAATACCCTAGGATTTTAGGCAGGCTATGCCGGATAGGGACATGAACTCGATTCCCAATGCCAATTTGGCCCATATTCAGACACTGTTATGGTGCGGATGCCTTAAAAAACGAGCAAGGGGACCAATGACACTGTATCCAAGGGTTACCTGGAGGTGTGATACATTCGGGGAAACTGTTAATACTACGAGGATTTTAGTCTGGCCCCGTCCTTAGCCCAACATTATGCGTATATGGGCAATATAAGCCCTGTTGACCTCTACCATACATGTATGACTCGTTCTCGCAGAAACGAGCAAGGGGACCATAGGGACCTATGTCACTGTGTGGCCAAATCCTGGCCCTAGGTGATGGCACATGTGAATACCCAAGGATTTTAGAAAGGCTATGCCGGATAGGGACGAACTGACCCGAAACATTTACCTAGGGGACATAACAATAACTGTAGGGATGAACTAGGTCACGAGGCTTACTGTATGATGTATTTATATCGCTGGAGCTGTTGTACTGAGAAGCCGAAAATAGAGCTCGAAAATCGAACTTTGCTGCTGCAAAAGCCATTTTGGGGACGGACTGATCCGATTATTGGACTAAGGGGACCATAACAAAAAGTGTAGTTATAAACTAGGTACAGGGCCTATAATATGAACTTTAGAGATCTGGGGAGCTTTTTTCTTGAGTAGTCGAAAATGAAACATGGGGACAATAACGAAAAGTGTCATGTTGAGCATGACTCGCTAAATACGCTCTCATGGCTCATGTTCTAGGCATTGACACGTTCGCTTAAAATTATCATGGCTATTGCCACTATGCTAGAGTGGTCGGCATTTGGAATCACTTCAACCTCAAACAGACCATTGTATTCGGAAAAGTCTGGTTTGAGCACATTTAGCACGTGAACATTGCCTTATGCCTCAATATGCTGTGATGGCTCATGTTCGAGGCATTCACGAGTGTATGTTAAATAACCATGAGTATTGCCAGAGTGGTAGGAATATGGAATCATTTCAACCTCACATAGGCCATTGATCTGGGAAAACTCTGGTCTGAGCATATTGAACGAACACATGAACATTCCTTTATACATCGCTAAGGTTTTTTGAGCACACAACATGCAAATCCCGTGTCAATAGAAAAAAAAACGTTATTTTGGTAAAAAAAAATGTAAATCATTTGTAAATAATTTTGCCAATATTTTGTTGTATTTTAACAAAAGTTTTGAAAAGTTTGGTCAAAACTACCAAAACGAGAGGGAAGAAAACGCTCTTAGAATATATATATATATATATATATATATATATAACTGCATTCCAGGCATATGCAGTGATCTTATTCTGATTGTTAATGGAGAACACTGCGTTGGAGATTGATTAACACCGGCTTGCAGACATCATGTTTAAAGCTTAGCTTCAGATTTGAAATTGAGGGTGTTTCTAGCACAGTTTCGAATTAAAATTGGCCCTATATAAGAAACAGTCGGAACATAGTACCTGTTCAACAAAAACAATAGCTTTATATTTTTTAGAGACAGATATTGCCGAAATTTACCTTCAATGCCTTATATTTAGAAATTTGGGATCCCCGATTCGCATCTTACGATCAACAATCGAATGATGACCAAACGATTGACTGCTACCGAACATCCGTATTAACGGAGGGTACACAGGGGTAACATTTTGGATGGTTACAGGTACAGGAGAGTAAACAGTGATTATTTACAGGGGAAAAGAGGGTTTTTCGTTAAGCAGTGTTGTTGAGTATCCAATATATTTACTATGAAACTTCAGTGATAGTTTGCCATTTGCCCTATTTTTGTTTTGGGGTCAGTAGGTCAAAGTTCAAGCTCACAGTCAACAGTGTTATGAACTATTTGCTCGCACAACAACTTAAGAACGGCTGACGTAGGACCTTGACACTTGAATAGTAGGTTGCCATGACCCATATAGGTATCAGTAGGTCCCTTGTCTACATCACAACCATTGCTATTTTGACAACTTTGCTGCTATAATAACATTATAATTCCTTGAACTAGGACGTTGAAACTTCACAGGTATGTTATACTGGATCAGTAGATGAAACATATTTTTTCACTTTCAAATTATTATAGGTCAAGGCCACAGTCAATGCTGTTTTGACAACTTTGATTGTACAATCATTAGATAACCACTTGAACTAGGACCTTGAAACTTCACAGGTATTTTGTCTGGATCAGTAGATCACAGCCAATAATGCTTTGAAAACTCTGCTTGTATAATATATTTACACTTCATATGTTTGATGAAATGGATCAGTAGATGGCATCTATCATTTCCAATGTCAGAGGGTTATAGGTCAAAGTCAAAGCCACTGTTGCTTTTCACAATTTTATTCAAACAGTAACTTTAGAACAGTTTGATGCAGAAGGTCGCAGTGACCCTTATGTTCATGAATTCTCATGTTATCAATCACATGTTTCTGTCATAACACTAACTTGTTTTTCTCGAAAACAACCTATCGCATTTGCGGGTCCAGCCTCCCCCCACCATTTCGAGTTTGAAATGGCTAATAATTTCTTAGGGGAGTACCCCCAAACCCTCTTGCCAACCTTTTAAACCATATAAATTTGGTTCTGAGGGAGGGGTGCAAGTCGAAAGGATACTCACCTACTTTGCCTCCTCTCACGTCAAATCCTGGACTCACCCCCGCATCGTGTGAGTGGTATGCAGCCGTTTAGTGGACACACAAAATGTCGATACTAGGTGTTACGTGATCATTCTGGTGCCCAGTTGACTTTTGCATGTAATTGCGCTTCAAGCCAACGTCTTATGGTCCCTGTCAAAAGTTTTATTTCATTTGTGTACTCATGTAGCCCTGTGGACGGAGCGACAGGAGACATCTCCGTGCGCAGCGGCGCTCGACCGGAAGTTGTTCTCCATCAGCAACCAGTGCTCGGTGGTCCTCGAGTCGCCCGGCACCATTGCCAATTTAACCGGAAATAAGTGCACGTACGTTAATCTTTCGGATTTGTTATGTTTTTATTCAGTATATGTATATCACAAGTTGTATCTCGAATTAATTTTCAAACGAAGTTAGAATGGGGTATATTGGAGTCATTATAAGATTGGATGACAAAGGACACCATGGCGAAGCAGGCAACAAAAGCTTTAATGAGCATCTTTTCATGTCAGAAGCACTTCGGATTTTTTATGCCAAAACAGGCATTTAAGCTCTTTAATAGCATGATATTGCCAATCTTGTGTTATATTCAGAAATTTGGGGATTCCAATACGCAGAGAACATCGAACGTGTTCATTTTAAGTTTTGTAAAGATGTATGTGGACTTAATAAAAATGTGTCAAACTTCTTTGCACTGAGCGAAAGTGGACGATCACCCATTTCAATTACTTATAACCTTAGATGCATATCGTATTGGGAAAAACTTGTTCAAATGCTTCCAAACAGATATCCAAGACAGATGTACCTTCTGTTACGAAGTCAAGACTTGAACGGCAGAACAAATTTGGCCTCCCACGTAAAAAGACTGTTGTTTGAAAATGGTTTTGGATATGCATGGCTAGCAAATGACATTGGGAATACAAAGTTGTTCTTGCAAACATTCAAAACCCGGATTAAAGACTGTGCGTTACAAAAACTTCAAGCACAAATAAACAATTCGCCAAGGGTATTTTACTACCGTGAATTAAAAACGCTTTTAAATGGCGAACGTTATTTGTTTGTTGATATGCCAAGTATGTATAAACGATGTTGCCATTGTATTATATTTACCACTTTTCACATACGTTTGATCAATTATTGTTAATGCCATGTAAAATATTAATCTCATGATAATAGTTAAACGCTTCAATAATTTCATATATTTTACTCTTGAAATTACATTGTAAGTGTAATTTTCTTTGTGATGTGATTTGTTATTATCATGGATAAACATGTTATTTTTATGTATTTTTAACACAAATCTGTCTGTATTTTTGGCTGGCGGCCTTTCATTACAAATAAACATTTGTATTCGTATTCGTATAGAAGGAAATGAAATTAAGAGACACAGTTTTGTTAACCCATAACATATCAATAAAACTTTTACGGTCATTTGACACCTGCTATAATATGTTTTTTTCAGCATGTTTGAAGTGTTTTACCAGTGCAGCTATAACTATATACCATCAAGTTTGCGGTATATTGAGTGTGAACGTCAACACACGGAATTACGTAAAGTAGCGTACAATAACGTCGCGAACGTGGCGAGCAACGTCAACAACGTTCCCTTACTGTCAGACTTCACAGACTGCGTGGGTAAGGATGTTTTTTCATTCTTTAATTTGTAGAAATAAGAAGATATCTGTATCTGGGGGTTTTGCCATGATTTTAGCTCGCCTGTTGTTGTTGTTTTGTTTAATTTTCGAGGTTTGTCATATGACGTCACGTCGGTGATGCAAACAGCAAGACATTGATCGTAACTTAAATCGTAAAATCGGCATAGTGTTCTTAGTACTAGTGTATTTTCAACATATGTACAACACAGCCAATAAACCTGACTTTAAGAAGTGTCGTTGCTATGCCTCGGTCTTGACCAGCTTGAATAATGGGCGAGTGTTTTTATTCGTTAGCGGTGCTCTTGCTAAGTTTTAAATATACAAGTTTGTTGATTTTAAGAAATGAATCTGCAAGATGACGCTGAAAATGATGTTTGATTATAAAAAAAGTAATTTACATATATATATATCTGTAAATGTTTTAATCAAATTGTTGATTGCCACCAATAACCAAAACAGTGACTAGTTTGTGTATGCGCGATTCGGTCCACCAAAACTGTATTTGGCTTTGTGTATGTTTAGATCGGCCGGTGGTGACTCCTGGTGACGTTTGTAACAGCCCCGATAAGCTGCTGGCTATCGTGGACACGCGCTGCTACCGGAAGTTCCGTCTCCTTACTGATTCCAACGTCTGTCAGTAAGTAGTCTCGCATATGGGATTCAAACGTAGGCTCATCCTTAGAGGTGTATATGGGACATCGTACATCCACAATAGTATTTCATCTACTACCAAAGCTATATATATATATATATATATAAGGTTTATTTTCATATTTGGTCATTTAATATTTTTACCCTATACGATGCACCATGGCGTGTGTCATTCTCATTCATCAGAGGTTTGATAATGAAAAATATGTGTCACGGATAGCACCATCACTCTGGTGAACGAGAATGGGTGTATGTGAAGATTTGGATTACCTCGGCCATTTCCCATCGAAAACAACCGATGATTTATGCCGGTACATCAGTAGAAGAAGTTCGTAAAATTTTAAATACAATTATTAATAATTATTGTGTGTTAGAGTGAGTTTAGTACTACTTAGTTTTAATTGATTGCCAGTGCAGTGTAGTAGTTCAATAAATAATTAAGATTCCCAAGAGTAAAATCATTAAGTTTAACTGCTAAATTGAAATTACTACGCGATCTACTTGCAGCGTACTTAAATATAAAGATTTCTGACATTAAAACCGTCTATAAACATACGAGGTTGATATCGATAGAAAATGGCCGAGGTGTTCCGAATGGTCTTTGAGAAGTAGTAAAACTAAGTTACTGGAAACCTGCGCTGTGATGTTTTTACGATCATTTAAAATATGTACACATGTACTAGTCTAGTGCTCTAGACGGGATTTGATAAGGGCAGGGTGCTAGGTCAGAAAGGGCACTTTTGATGCGCATTGAATGAGCCTTAATGGGGCACTTGCAAGGGCCAATGTTCATTTCATACGTAGTGTGTATGTGTTGTAATTACTTTAAATGCTAATACATGTAGTTTGTTATGAATACCTTAGCTATTATCTTTACCTAAATGTCAAAATTATGTATATATTTTATTTTTATACTTATTTCTGTAAAATTGACTTGACAATATGTCGAATAAATATCAAATATAGTTAATAATAATCAAAGAAGGCTCTGTCAAACGAAAGGGCACAGCAGGGCATAGTAAAAAGGCAGCAGGATGCCGGAAAAGGGAAGCAATGTGCTCCCTCTGCTATATAGGCCGAGCTGGAGCACTTCTAGTAGAATGCCGAATATTATCGCATTTGTTTCTAACGTTACTGCGTATCTCGACGTCGACGTCAAAAACGTACGAAGTTTGAAAAAAACAAGGTGATGATTACTTCTGAGTGTCAAATTTATAATTATATACATATTTTTTTCTGCAGAATTCTCAGTGAGTTTGTATACGAGTGCAGTCCGTTGGTTCTCGGCCAGCTAGGAATTACATGCGCAGACGACAGTGTTATGCACGCACTGACAACGCTCTCTGACGTCATCAAACAAGCATACTACTTGGATGTTGGAAAGTTGCAAGCAGAGAACGAAGGGAAATGTATAGGTAATAAAACTGACTTTGGCGGGGATTTTACCAGCAGTTCGTCCCCGCAGGGCGGGGATTTTACCCGGGCTTGGCTGGACCGAAAGTCAAAGTACCCGCTATTCCCCGGACCTTTGGGGGCCGTTGTTACAATTGACTGGTACATTTCTTCGTTTAAAAACAAATTCATATCAGCACCTGTGAACATTAACAAACATTCAAACTATGCGTTGTAGAGTTGAACAAAAACCGATGTAATAATTAATTTTTATAACACCGGTAACATATCGACACCTCAATGGTCCAGCTGTTAATACCTCGTCTAACAATCCAGAGGGCCCGGAATCGGATCCTGCTTTCGATCTTATTAAATTCTTCCTTATTATTATATTTCTTTCTGAATTTGTATGTATTAAATTTCATTTATTTCTAACTTTCATGCTTGCAAGTGTATTTCGAAAAAGAAATGAAACCTGTTATATATTTGATTACATTTAAGCTGATAACTGACATTTGGTTGGTTTAGGAGTAATGATGGTTTTTTGACGCTATACAAACATGTTTGACCCTTGAACTACGTACGTATTTAAAACATTTAAAATAAACTTTTACGGTATATTGACGCCAGCTTTAATTCACTACTTATGACGTTGTACAAAAATGTTTGACCCTTGAACTACGTACGTATTTAAAACATTTAAAACATACTTTTACGGTATATTGACGCCAGCTTTAATTTGCCCCTTTTGACGTTATACACACATGTTTGACCCTTGAATTACGTACGTATTTAAAACATTTAAAACCAACTCTTACAGTATATTGACGCCAGCTTTAATTCATTTTCAGATAAATCACGATTGCAGCAGGCAGGAACGTTGTGAACGGATGACATACTGTGACTTGCTAGAAGCATAAAGCATTTACATTTGCTCAAAAATAGTGCCCATCTACTCCATGTATCGACGTGTTCATATTATAACTACATTCGAACCCCGTTGGCTCGAACTCCCAGGGATCGGCGATAATACTTCGATCCTCGGAAAAATCGAGCCAAGCGGAAATGCTTAAATTAAGTATAAAGAAATCGGTCCTTTACATAAAGTTCGAGCCAACAAGGAATTCTAGCCAAGCGAGTTCGAGCCAACGGTGTTCGACTGTATTGAGATGTACCTCTGTGACACTGTTGGAAGTGTATCAGCATTAGACCATATCAATGTTATTTATCATTGTCGTTATGTCCAATATATAGCATGTTATAAGTAATAGTTACCGCAAACACTGCTCGTGTTATTCAAATGATACACGAGCGCGAAGCGGGAAGGTGAACTCTTAATCACGAGGGTTGTTGATGGAGTTGTAATTATTTTGTTTCATATGTTTATGGACAGCATTTAGTAAGTAGTGTGCGTATAAGTGAATAGCGTTGGGGGTTTTCCGCACGTTAGTTATTGCACGGTTAAGCTCCGCCTACTTGGTTACCGTTCCGATAAGGGGGATTATGTATAAATATTTAACTATAAAACACCACCAAATTAACTTATTATAGGCATTGGTTATTCGTAATTTACGATTCGTTATAAGCATGGTGTAGCATTTAGCTTAAACGAAACGCATGAGTATTTAAATGTATGAAGTGTACGTCCAGGCGGTTCGTACATAAGCGTTAAAGATGTCCGAATTTTACTCGTGGCAATCGGTCATGGCTCAACACTTCATTTTCATATCCTCCCGAAATAGTCACCATTTGTTTCATCCAACACAGGACACGGACTAGATGGTGATTGTTATTCTCTCGTGTTATTGTGAGGATCTTACTCCACCATGCTTAACAAATACTTCTTTATTTGACGTATAAACACATTATACTGACCTGCATTTGTGTATTTACATATTCCATACCGCCCTCTTTAAGTGCCGAGTTCTCTTTAGAAAGCCGCGTAGCAAAAGGAGGGAGTTTAATTCTCACAGTGTGCCTGTATCGGTATATAATAATTAATTGTCTCCGTCTCTCTATATGAAATACTCATTAAGTGCTATAAAGTTAAAAACTTTTTTAAAAACCGTTTGGCCTAAAATAATATGTTTGTTTCCGGTTTCAATCCCCCAAAAGGATTATTATATAAGTCGGAAAATCTTTTCTTTTTGAACATTTTTTTATAAGCCATTTTTTTCGGGATGTTTTTCTGTTACCAAAAACTAAAGATATAGATGCTATAGATCATTCAGTATTGGCATCGCTGGTATTATTAAACCCCGAAAATACTTCATTATAAATTGTAATTGATTAAAATCAACCAAATGAAAAAAAGACTTCTCATTGACAAACTAATAAAAACGTCCAGGGTCGGGGCAAAAATAGGGTAGGTCGGGAAACCGGAAACAAACATATTATTTCTTTACGCCTTAGTTGTATACTGACTGTATATATATAATAATATTGTTCATAGTATCGTTGCATTTGTAATATATTTATGTCTAGAATGTTTAAATTATGCTTCATACTTAAACGGATTCAAATGTGTGTTTTTTGTATACATGTTCTCATAATAACCATTCTTGCAAATTGTCTTACCGAATTGTATTTTTGAAAATGTACATATTTAAACCATATGAAACTCATGTAAGCTTGTAGCTAAATACAAGTTGTCTTCTTTTAAAGTTTGCATGCCGTACTGTTTACCGTGTCGACACAACAATATGTTCGTTGTACACTAAGATTTACAGGGGCACACTATAGGTTGGTGCACTTTTCAGTTTTAATGTATTATATTGTTTATCTCCTTTAACTTTAAATTAAAATAAAACAAAGTGTGTGATAAGTGTACAAATATCAAAATATTAGCGATATTTTGGCGTTTCATTGTCTAGTGACCACGTAGCTATTAATTGTTTTTTTTTTAAAGACTTATACTTTTAATCTGTACACAACTCGTATGTTGTTGTTTTGATTGTTTAGGTTAAATGAGTTATAGATGCAGTCTCACAAATTGACCGATTCGACTTTTTTGTGTCTCAGAATCAGCTGATTTGGGCAGCAATCCATTCAATTCAGTCATATAAGATAACTTACAATAAAACATATCTCATTGTTTGGTAAATGCTAAATATTTCATTTTTCTTAAACGTTAGCAAAGCTAAAAGCCATAAAACATTAGGTTTCGATGGCAAATATGAAAAACTGCTATCTGATCTTTTGTGAGCAGTCTTATATCACTGGTTTCCTGACTTTACGCAATTATTGGCTCATTCCAAGAATATTATATCAGAACGGTCAGTCTGTGAGAGTGCAAAACTAGCGAAACTGCAGCTTTAAACATATTAAATGCATTAAAATTAAAAAAAAATATTGTTTTGCGCCACTGATTGATTAAACAAGAGAAATTCAACAAAGTAACTTTATTGACAAAGCTTAAATAACAGCGAGAAATTATATCAGGTTACGTATCATCAGATAATTGCATAGGTTACATTCAACTAAACATATTACTGGCGTTGCATCAACCTATAATGTGCCCCTTTAAGTGTTGAATGGAATGCTCGTTCAAGTCTACAAACCTACAAACCATGTAACATATATTTCTAATTGAATAAAAAAAACTGAGTATGCCAAAATGTACCTGTTCTGAAATGACCCCAGCAACAGTAATTGCTGATAACATAATTCTGGAAATTGTTATAAGCTTTGAGGTAGAACCTCTCTGTATTACATATTAATTTATGTCTCAAAACATTCAGGTAAACTTCATGCAATCATCGAAAAACTTAACGTTATTTTAGTCAAATTTCGTGTTAACAGTTTCTTTGTTCTGCTAGTACATTTCTCTTATTGTATTGTATTATATTGTATATTGTATGACTCTCGTATTTTATATTATTTTCTATATACAGATTTACAATTATTTACAGTATTTTTTTGTTATAAATAAATTATTGTAAATCAAATACTATCTATTCCCTCATTAAACATGAGGCTGAAATAAACATGATTAATGATTTATTACGCATAAAAAGATTCGTCAACATGTATGGATTTCAATAAAAAAAACCTGCTCGAAACTGTTTTTCTTTCTTGCTTTTCGGTTTAATATCGAGTTGAATCAGTGAAATATCAACAGTGATATTTTCATGTTAACAAAGCAGTGAAAATATGAACTTCTTTTAAAAGTATTTGTAGTTACTTCCCTTAATTAAAAAACTGAATAATTCACTCTCGAAACAGCAAAGTTTGTCAAAATTTATTTAAAAAACTTAGGAATACATTCTTATTTATTATAAGATAAACACATCTTACCATTTAAGTGAAATTAGACTGATTTCTGACAGTGAGTGTGATTGACTGCCGTCAGAAGATGGCGTAAACTCTGACATTGTCGACACATTCAACTATCGGAACTCCTCGGCCAATTTCCATCTGTTTAATTAACATCTGTATGACAGTGGACCAAAGCATGGTTTTACCGTCTCAAACCATTGGCTACCTTCCTTATCTATAGGTTTTGAAGCTGAATGGTTTGTGATTTCAAAAACAGGCTGAATATGCTGGATCTACTTCATCTACTGTTTATAGTTAAAACCAATGGTGAATTGCTTACGAAAAGACAGATCTTCTTTTAGCAGCCAGACGTATTTTGCGGATAATTATAGTATTTCAAATCATCAAGAAAAAAAACGCTGGAAGGAGAAATATTCCGAAGAGCTGAAGGTAACCTGCAGTATCCTCAAGGTAATTTATATAATATGCGTTCTGAGCTTGGCTTGATCCTCCGATATTATCTATTTCTGAACTATTTTCCATGTAGTCTGGTATGGTCATTCCTTTCAAGTAATGCGAGTGTAACATAGCAACACATGTTCCACTCCAAATCAAGGAAATCGTCGCGGTACGCTGTGATTAAAGTGCCCTCGCCCTATGTGGTATGACGAACAACAGGACTCTTAACCGTGAGGGAAACCAGAATCCAGTGGAGCCAATTTGTTTGAAATGCTTTTAAAAAGATGTGCGTGAAGTTAGTATCGTAGCACCGTATCACCATATCACCGAGGCGATGCGGTGCTAGCACCGTATCACCATCAAATCAATACAATAAGAGCATTAATCTCAAGAAAACATGTAAGACTCGTTCTCGCAGAAACGAGCAAGGGGACCATAGGGACCTATGTCACTGTGTAGCCGAGACCTGGCCCTAGCTGATGGCACATGTGAATACCCTAGGATTTTAGGCAGGCTATGCGGGATACGGACATGAACTCGATTCCCTATGCCAATTTGGCCCATATTCAGACACTGTTATGGTGCGGATGCCTTAAGAACGAGCAAGGGGACCAATGGCACTGTATCCAAGGGTTACCTGGCGGTGTGATACATTCGGGGAAACTGTTAATACTAGGAGGATTTTAGTCTGGCCCCGTCCTTAGCCCAACATTATGCGTATATGGGCAATATAAGCCCTATTGACCCCTACCATTCATGTAAGACTCGTTCTCGCAGAAACGAGCAAGGGGACCATAGGGACCTATGTCACTGTGTAGCCGAGACCTGGCCCTAGGTGATGGCACGTGTGAATACCCTAGGATTTTAGGCAGGCTATGCGGGAACGGACATGAACTCGATTCCCAATGCCAATTTGGCCCATATTCAGACACTGTTATGGTGCGGATGCCTTAAGAACGAGCAAGGGGACCAATGACACTGTATCCAAGGGTTATCTGGCGGTGTGATACATTCGGGGAAACTGTTAATACTAGGAGGATTTAGTCTGGCCCCGTCCTTAGCCCAACATTATGCGTATATGGGCAATATAAGCCCTATTGACCCCTACCATTCATGTAAGATTCGTTCTCGCAGAAACGAGCAAGGGGACCATAGGGACCTATGTCACTGTGTGGCCGAATCCTGGCCCTAGGTGATGGCACATGTGAATACCCAAGGATTTTAGACAGGCTATGCCGGATAGGGACGAACTGACCCGAAACATTTACCTAGGGGACATAACGATAAGTTTAGGGATGAACTAGGTCACGAGGCTTACTGTATGATATATTTATATCGCTTGAGCTGTTGTACTGATAGCCGAAAATAGAGCTCGAAAAACTTTGCTGCTGCAAACGCCATTTTGGGGACGGACTGACCCGATTATTGGACTAAGGGGACCATATCAAAAAGTGTAGTTATAAACTAGGTACAGGGCCTATAATATCAACTATAGAGATCTGAGGAGCTTTTTTCTTGAGTAGTCGAAAATAAAACATGAGAATTCGACTAAGGGGACAATAACGAAAAGTGTCATGTTGAGCATGACTCGCTTAATGCGCTCTCATGGCTCATGTTCTAGGCATTGACACGTTCGCTTAAACTTATCATGGCTATTGCCACTATGCTAGAGTGGTCGGCATTTGGAATCACTTCAACCTCAAACAGACCATTGTATTCGGAAAAGTCTGGTTTGAGCACATTTAGCACGTGAACATTGCCTTATGCCTCAATATGCTGTGATGGCTCATGTTCGAGGCATTCACGAGTGTATGTTCAATAACCATGAGTATTGCCAGAGTGGTAGGAATATGGAATCATTTCAACCTCACATAGGCCATTGATCTGGGAAAACTCTGGTCTGAGCATATTGAACGAACACATGAACATTCCTTTATACATCGCTAAGGTTTTTTGAGCACACAACATGCAAATCCCGTGTCAATGGAAAAAACGTTATTTTGGTAAAAAAAAATGTAAATCATTTGTAAATAAAAAAATTTGTTGTATTTTAACAAAAGTTTTGAAAAGTTATATATAACTGCATTCCAGGCATATGCAGTGATCTTATTCTGCTTGTTAATGGAGAACACTGCGTTGGAGATTGATTAACACCGGCTTGCAGACATCAGGTAGCTTAGCTTCAGATTTGAAATTGAGGGTGTTTCTAGCACAGTTTCGAATTAAATTTGGCCCTATATAAGAAACAGTCGGAACATAGTACCTGTTCAACAAAAACAATAGCTTTATATTTTTTAGAGACAGATATTGCCGAAATTTACCTTCAATGCCTTATAGATAGAAATTTGGGATCCCCGATTCGCATCTTACGATCAACAATCGAATGATGACCAAACGATTGACTGCTACCGAACATCCGTATTAACGGAGGGTACACAGGGGTAACATTTTGGATGGTATAACAGGTACAGGAGAGTAAACAGTGATTATTTACATGGGAAAAGAGGGGTTTTCGTTAAGCAGTGTTGTTGAGTATCCAATATGTTTACTATGAAACTTCAGTGATAGTTTGCTATTTGCCCTATTTTTTTGGGTCAGTAGGTCAAAGTTCAAGCTCACAGTCAACAGTGTTATGAACTATTTGCCCGCACAACAACTTAAGAACGGCTGAGGTAGGACCTTGACACTTGAATAGTAGGTTGCCATGACCCATATAGGTATCAGTAGGTCCCTTGTCTACATCACAACCAATGCTATTTTGACAACTTTGCTGCTAAAATAACATTTTAATTCCTTGAACTAGGACCTTGAAACTTCACAGGTATGTTATACTGGATCAGTAGATGAAACATATTTTTTCACTGTCAAATTATTATAGGTCAAGGCCACAGTCAATGCTGTTTTGACAACTTTAATGTACAATCATTAGATAACCACTTGAACTAGGACCTTGAAACTTCACAGGTATTTTGTCTGGATCAGTAGATCACAGCCAATAATGCTTTGAAAACTCTGCTTGTATAATATATTTACACTTCATATGTTTGATGAAATGGATCAGTAGATGGCATCTATCATTTCCAATGTCAGAGGGTTAAAGGTCAAAGTCAAAGCCACTGTTGCTTTTCACAATTTTATTCAAACAGTTACTTTAGAACAGTTTGATGCAGAAGGTCGCAGTGACCCTTATGTTCATGAATTCTCATGTAATCAATCACATGTTTCTGTCATAACACTAACTTGTTTTTCTCGAAGACATCCTATCGCATTTGCGGATCTAGCCTCCCCCCACCATTTCGAGTTTGAAATGGCTAATCATTTCTTAGGGGAGTACCCCAAACCCTCTTGCCAACTTTTTAAACCATATAAATTTGGTTCTGAGGGAGGGGTGCAAGTCGAAAGGATACTCACCTACTTTGCCTCCTCTCACGTCAAATCTGGACTCACCCCCGCATCGTGTGAGTGGTATGCAGCCGTTTAGTGGACACACAAAATGTCGATACTAGGTGTTACGTGATCATTCTGGTGCCCAGTTGACTTTTGCATGTAATTGCGCTTCAAGCCAACGTCTTATGGTCCCTGTCAAAAGTTTTATTTCATTTGTGTACTCATGTAGCCCTGTGGACGGAGCGACAGGAGACATCTCCGTGCGCAGCGGCGCTCGACCGGAAGTTGTTCTCCATCAGCAACCAGTGCTCGGTGGTCCTCGAGTCTCCCGGCACCCTTGCCAATTTAACCGGAAATAAGTGCACGTACGTTAATCTTTCGGATTTGTTATGTCTTTATTCAGTATATGTATATCACAAGTTGTATCTCGAATTAATTTTCAAACGAAGTTAGAATGGGGTATATTGGAGTCATTATAAGATTGGTTGATGAGTCGGTCTTCGGGTTGGTTGGTTGGTTGATGGGTCGGGCAGTTGGTTAGTCGGTCGTGGAGCAAACTACTTCCACATTGCTTTGGTGCGAGGTACATATGACTATGAATTGAATTAGAACTTAGCCATTTTTTTCCTGATCGATTGTCATCGTTTCAAAGACTTACCGTGCGTGTATGTATTATGTTGTGTGTACGGCTATGATACACTTTATGATGCATGTTTAAGAGGGATTGCTCTAATACTTGTTAATTCGTCTGTTGTTGTTTTTTTAGAGAAAACTATTGAGCTATTGTAAAAGCCTTGGTGTCCTTATTGGTGTCGAGCAGAACCTTTAATATTGGGTATACCTTAAAAACGATCAAGATATTCAAGAGATTATAACTTTGGACTCCAATACACTTGTTCACAGTGCCCCGTTTGTTTACCCAAATGGGACGCTATTGTTTATTTTTGCGATTGTAAATTGAAACTTTAAATACCTTTATCCCGTGGCAAAGCCTCTTATGGGGGTAGTAACCATTCTTTTATAGCTCTAGTTACCATATTTACCATCCTGTAAACAGCAAGTGATTTTTTTATCAGGTATATACAATGGATATAGGGGTTGATAAATAATATTGAGTCTTTTTGTGATAATGTTGGTATGAAAGTGAACCTTGAAAAATCTAAAATTATGGTTTTTAAAATGGTGGGCCTTTAAGGCAGTATGAACATTGGACATACAAAGGTGATAGAATAAAAGTGGTCTCCTTTTACAAATACCTTGGGGCATATTTACACCGAAGATATCGTGGTCGATGACAAAGGTCACGATGGCGAAGCAGGCAACAAAAGCTTTAATGAGCATCTTTTCATGTCAGAAGCACTTTTTTTTATGCCAAAACAGGCATTTAAGCTCTTTAATAGCATGATATTGCCAATCTTGTGTTATTCTGCAGAAATTTGGGGATTCCAATACGCAGAGAACATCGAACGTGTTCATTTTAAGTTTTGTAAAGATGTATGTGGACTTAATAAAAATGTGTCAAACTTCTTTGCACTGAGCGAAAGTGGACGATTACCCATTTCAATTACTTATAACCTTAGATGCATATCGTATTGGGAAAAACTTGTTCAAATGCTTCCAAACAGATATCCAAGACAGATGTACCTTCTGTTACGAAGTCAAGACTCGAACGGCAGAACAAATTTGGCCTCCCACGTAAAAAGACTGTTGTTTGAAAATGGTTTTGGATATGCATGGCTGGCAAATGACATTGGGAATACAAAGTTGTTCTTGCAAACATTCAAAACCCGGATTAAAGACTGTGCGTTACAAAAACTTCAAGCACAATAAACAATTCGCCAAGGTATTTTACTACCGTGAATTAAAAACGCTTTTAAATGGCGAACGTTATTTGTTTGTTGATATGCCAAGTATGTATAAACGATGTTTCTCTAATTTTCGCTGTTCTGGGCATCAACTTATGATTGAAAAAGGGCGTCATATGGATATTAGCCGTGAATATAGATATTGTCAATTTTGTTTAAACATGCGACATGTTTATTCAGTAGAAGATAAGTTCCACATGTTTTTGATATGTCCTTTGTATGATACAATAAGAAGAATATGTTTCCTCCTTCCTTATTGGCTAAATCATTCAGAAACTGTACATTTATTCACCAGAATTATGGCTACTGAAAATGATAGAGAGATTTTCATTGTAGCAAAATTGTATATGAATGCAGCAAAGTACGAGAAGAGTTCATGAAGGGGTTGATTTCCTAAAATTGTACTTCCAGTTTGTGTTCTATAACTGTTGTATATACCATAAGATTTATACAATATCATATGTTTTGTGTCTTATTTGCCATTGTATTATATTTACCACTTTTCACATACGTTTGATCAATTATTGTTAATGCCATGTAAAATATTAATCTCATGATAATAGTTTAAACGCTTCAATAATTTCATATATTTTACTCTTGAAATTACATTGTAAGTGTTATTTTCTTTGTGATGTGATTTGTTATTATCATGGATAAACATGTTATTATTATGTATTTTTAACACAAATCTGTCTGTATTTTTGGCTGGCGGCCTTTCATTACAAATAAACATTTGTATTCGTATTCGTATAGAAGGAAATGAAATTAAGAGACACAGTTTTGTTAACCCATAACATATCAATAAAACTTTTACGGTCATTTGACACCTGCTATAATATGTTTTTTTCAGCATGTTTGAAGTGTTTTACCAGTGCAGCTATAACTATATACCATCAAGTTTGCGGTATACTGAGTGTGAACGTCAACACACGGAATTACGTAAAGTAGCGTACAATAACGTCGCGAACGTGGCGAGCAACGTCAACAACGTCCCCTTACTGTCAGACTTCACAGACTGCGTGGGTAAGGAAGTTTTTCATTCTTTAATTTGTAGAAATAAGAAGATATCTGTATCTGGGGGTTTTGCCATGATTTTAGCTCGCCTGTTGTTGTTGTTTTGTTTAATTTTCGAGGTTTGTCATATGACGTCATCGTCGGTGATGCAAACAGCAAGACATTGATCGTAACTAAAATCGTAAAATCGGCATAGTGTTCTTAGTACTAGTGTATTTCCAACATATGTACAACACAGCCAATAAACCTGACTTTAAGAAGTGTCGTTGCTCTGCCTCGGTCTTGACCAGCTTGAATAATGGGCGAGTGTTTTATTCGTTAGCGGTGCTCTTGCTAAGTTTTAAATATACAAGTTTGTTGATTTTAAGATATGAATCTGCAAGATGACGCTGAAAATGATGTTTGATTATAAAAAAAGTATTTTACAAATATATATCTGTAAATGTTTAAATCAAATTGTTGATTGCCACCAATAACCAAAACAGTGAATAGATTGTGTATTCGCGATTCGGTCCACCAAAACTGTATTTGGCTTTGTGTATGTTTAGATCGGCCGGTGATGACTCCTGGTGACGTTTGTAACAGCCCCGATAAGCTGCTGGCTATCGTGGACACGCGCTGCTACCGGAAGTTCCGTCTCCTTACTGATTCCAACGTCTGTCAGTAAGTAGTCTCGCATATGGGATTCCAACGTTGGCTCATCCTTAGAGGTTTATATGGGACATATTACATCCACAATAGTATTTCATCTACTATCAAAGCTTTATATAAGGTTTATTTTCATATTTGGTCAATTTAATATTTTTACCCTATACGATGCACCATGGCGTGTGTCATTCCCATTCATCAGAGGTTTGATTATGATAAATATGTGTCACGGATAGCACCATCACTCTGGTGAACGAGAATGGGTGTGTGTGAGCATTTGGATTACCTCGGCCATTTCCCATCGAAAACAACCGATGATTTATGCCGGTACATCAGTAGAAGAAGTTCGTAAAATTTTAAATATAATTATTAATAATTATTGTGTGTTAAAGTGAGTTTTATACTACTTAGTTTTAAATGATTGCCAGTGCAGTGTAGTAGTTCAATAAATAATTAAGATTCCCAAGAGTAAAATCATTAAGTTTTAACTGCTAAATTGAAATTACTACGCCATCTACTTGCAGCGTACTTAAATATAAAGATTTCTGACATTAAAAACCGTCTATAAACATCCGAGGTTGATATCGATAGAAAATGGCCGAGGTGTTCCGAATGGTCTTTGAGAAGTAGTAAAACTAAGTTACTGGAAGCCTGCGCTGTGATGTTTTTACGATCATTTTAAATATGTACACATGTACTAGTCTATTGCTCTAGACGGGATTTGATAAGGGCAGGGTGCTAGGTCAGAAAGGGCACTTTTGATGCGCATTGAATGAGCCTTAATGGGGCACTTGCAAGGGCCAATGTTCATTTCATACGTAGTGTGTATGTGTTGTAATTACTTTAAATACTAATAGTTTGTATAAATACCTGAGCTGTTATCTTTACCTAAGTGTCAAAAGTATGTATATATTTTATTTTATACTTATTTCTGTAAAATTGACTTGACAATATGTCGAATAAATATCAAATATAGTTAATAATAATCAAAGAGGGCTCTGTCAAACAAAGGGCACAGCAGGGCATAGTAAAAAGGCAGCAGGATGCCGGAAAAGGGAAGCAATGTGCTCCCTCTGCTATATAGGCCGAGCTGGAGCACTTCTAGTAGAATGCCGAATATTATCGCATTTGTTTCTAACGTTACTGCGTATCTCGACGTCGACGTCAAAACGTACGAAGTTTGAAAAAAAACACAAGGTGATGATTACTTCTGAGTGTCAAATTTATAAGTATATACATATTTTTTTCTGCAGAATTCTCAGTGAGTTTGTATACGAGTGCAGTCCGTTGGTTCTCGGCCAGCTAGGAATTACATGCGCAGACGACAGTGTTATGCACGCACTGACAACGCTCTCTGACGTCATCAAACAAGCATACTACTTGGATGTTGGAAAGTTGCAAGCAGAGAACGAAGGGAAATGTATAGGTAATAAAACTGACTTTGGCGGGATTTTACCAGCAGTTCGTCCCCGCAGGGCGGGGATTTTACCCGGGCTTGGCTGGACCGAAAGTCAAAGTACCCGCTATTACCCGGACCTTTGGGGGCCGTTGTTACAATTGACTGGTGCATTACTTCGTTTAAAACAAATTCATATCAGCACCTGTGAACATTAACAAACATTCAAACTATGCGTTGTAGAGTTGAACAAAAACCGATGTAATAATTAATTTTTATAACACCGGTAACATATCGACGCCTCAATGGTCCAGCTATTAATACCTCGTCTAACAATCCAGAGGGCCCGGAATCGGATCCTGCTTTCGATCTTATTAAATTATTCCTTATTATTATATTTCTTTCTGAATTTTATGTATTAAATTTCATTTATTTCTAACTTTCATGCTTGCAAGTGTATTTCGAAAAAGAAATGAAACCTGTTATATATTTGATTACATTTAAGCTGATAATTGACATTTGGTTGGTTTAGGAGTAATGATGGTTTTTTGACGTTATACACACATGTTTGACTCTTGAACTACGTACGTATTTAAAACATTTAAAATAAACTTTTACGGTATATTGACGCCAGCTTTAATTCACTACTTTTGACGTTATACACACATGTTTGACCCTTGAACTACGTACGTATTTAAAACATACTTTTACGGTATATTGACGCCAGCTTTAATTTGCCCCTTTTGACGTTATACACACATGTTTGACCCTTGAATTACGTACGTATTTAAAACATTTAAAACATACTTTTACGGTATATTGACGCCAGCTTTAATTTGCCCCTTTTGACGTTATACACACATGTTTGACCCTTGAACTACGTACGTATTTAAAACATTTAAAACATACTTTTACGGTATATTGACGCCAGCTTTAATTTGCCCCTTTTGACGTTATACACACATGTTTGACCCTTGAATTACGTACGTATTTAAAACATTTAAAACCAACTCTTACAGTATATTGACGCCAGCTTTAATTCACTACTTTTGACGTTGTACACACATGTTTGACCCTTGAATTACGTACGTATTTAAAACATTTAAAACCAACTCTTACAGTATATTGACGCCAGCTTTAATTCACTACTTTTGACGTTATACACACATGTTTGACCCTTGAATTACGTACGTATTTAAAACATTTAAAACCAACTCTTACAGTATATTGACGCCAGCTTTAATTCACTACTTTTGACGTTATACACACATGTTTGACCCTTGAATTACGTACTTATTTAAATATTTAAAACCACTCTTACAGTATATTGACGCCAGCTTTAATTCATTTTCAGATAAATCACGATTGCAGCAGGCAGGAACGTTGTGAACGGATGACATACTGTGACTTGCTAGAAGCATGAAGCATTTACATTTGCTCAAAAATAGTGCCCATCTACTCCATGTATCAACGTGTTCATATTATAATTACATTCGAACCCCGTTGGCTCGAACTCCCAGGGATCGGCGATAATACTTCGAGCCTCGGAAAAATCGAGCCAAGCGGGAATGCTTACATTTAGTATAAAGAAATCGGTCCTTTACATAAAGTTCGAGCCAACAAGGAATTCGAGCCAATCGAGTTCGAGCCAACGGTGTTCGACTGTATTGAGATGTACCTCTGTGACACTGTTGGAAGTGTATCAGCATTAGACCATATCAATGTTATTTATCCTTGTCGTTATGTCCAATATATAGCATGTTATAAGTAATAGTTACCGCAAACACTGCTCGTGTTATTCAAATGATACACGAGCGCGAAGCGGGAAGGTGAACTCTTAATCACGAGGGTTGTTGATGGAGTTGTAATTATTTTGTTCCATATGTTTATGGACAGCATTTAGTAAGTAGTGTGCGTATAAGTGAATAGCGTTGGGGGTTTTCCGCACGTTAGTTATTGCACGGTTAAGCTCCGCCTACTTGGTTACCGTTCCGATAAGGGGGATTATGTATAAATATTTAACTATAAAACACCACCAATTAACTTATTATAGGCATTGGTTATTCGTAATTTACGATTCGTTATAAGCATGGTGTAGCATTTAGCTTAAACGAAACGCATGAGTATTTAAATGTATGAAGTGTACGTCCAGGCGGTTCGTACATAAGCGTTAAAGATGTCCGAATTTTACTCGTGGCAATCGGTCATGGGCTCAAACACTTCATTTTCATATCCTCCCGAAATAGTCACCATTTGTTTCATCCAACAGGACACGGACTAGATGGTGATTGTTATTCTCTCGTGTTTATTGTGAGGATCATACTACACCATGCTTAACAATATTTCTTTATTTGACGTATAACACATTATACTGACGTGCATTTGTGTATTTACATATTCCATACCGCCCTCTTCAAGTGCCGAGTTCTCTTTAGAAAGCCGCGTAGCAAAGGAGGGAGTTTAATTCTCACAGTGTGCCTGTATCGGTATATAATAATTAATTGTCTCCGTCTCTCTATATGGAATACCATTAAGTGCTATAAAGTTAAAAACTTTTTTAAAAACCGTTTGGCCTAAATAATATGTTTGTTTCCGGTTTTCAATCCCCAAAAAGGATTATTATATAAGTCGGAAAATCTTTTCTTTTTTGAACATTTTTTTATAAGCCATTTTTTTCGGGATGTTTTTCTGTTACCAAAAACTAAAGATATATATGCTATAGATCATTCAGTATTGGCATCGCTGGTATTATTAAACCCCGAAAATACTTCATTATAAAATTGTAATTGATTAAAATCAACCAAATGAAAAAAAAGACTTCTCATTGACAACTAATAAAAACGTCCAGGGTCGGGGCAAAAATAGGGTAGGTCGGGAACCGGAAACAAACATATTATTTCTTTACGCCTTAGTTTGTATACTGACTATATATATATAATAATATTGTTCATAGTATCGTTGCATTTGTAATATATTTGTCTAGAATGTTTAAATTATGCTTCATACTTAAACGGATTCAAATGTGTGTTTTTTGTATACATGTTCATAATAACCATTCTTGCAAATTGTCTTACCGAATTGTATTTTTGAAAATGTACATATTTAAACCATATGAACTCATGTAAGCTTGTAGCTAAATACAGTTGTCTTCTTTAAAGTTTGCATGCCGTACTGTTTACCGTGTCGACACAACAATATGTTCGTTGTACACTAAGATTTACAGGGCACACTATAGGTTGGTGCACTTTTTCAGTTTTAATGTATTATATTGTTTATCTCCTTTAACTTGAATGATTAAATAAAACAAAGTGTGTGATAAGTGTACAAATATCAAATAATTAGCGATATTTTGGCGTTTCATTGTCTAGTGACCACGTAGCTATTAATTGTTATTTTTTTTAAAGACTTGTACTTTTAATCTGTACACAACTCGTATGTTGTTGTTTTGATTGTTTAGGTTAAATGAGTTATAGATGCAGTCTCACAAATTGACCGATTCGACTTTTTTGTGTCTCAGAATCAGCTGATTTGGGCAGCAATCCATTCAATTCAGTCATATAGATAACTTACAATAAACATATCATTGTCTGGTAAATGCTAATATCTCATTTTTCTTAAACGTTAGCAAAGCTAAAAGCCATAAACATTAGGTTTCGATGGTAAATATGAAAACTGCTATCTGATCTTTTGTGAGCAGTCTTATCACTGGTTTCCTGACCTTTACGCATAATTGGCTCATTCCAAGAATATTATATCAGAACGGTCAGTCTGTGAGAGTGCAAAACGTAGATCTGTGAACTGCAGCTTTAAACATATTAAATGCATTAAAATTAAAAAAAATATATGTTTCGCCACTGATTGATTAAACAAGAGAAATTCAACAAAGTAACTTTATTGACAAAGCTTAAATAACAGCGAGAAATTATATCGGTTACGTATCATCAGATAATTCCATAGGTTACATTCAACTAACATATTACTGGCGTTGCATCAACCTATAATGTGCCCCTTTAAGTGTTGAATGGAATGCTCGTTCAAGTCTACAAACCTACAAACCATGTAACATATATTTCTAATTGAATAAAAAAAAACTGAGTATGCCAAAATGTACGTGTTCTGAAATGACCCCAGCAATAGTAATTGCTGATAACATAATTCTGGAAATTGTATAAAGCTTTGAGGTAGAACCTCTCTGTATTACATATTAATTTATGTCTCAAAACATTCAGGTAAACTCATGCAATCATCGAAAAACTTAACGTTATTTTAGTCAAATTTCGTGTTAACAGTTTCTTTGTTCTGCTAGTACTATTTCTCTATTGTATTGTATTGTATTGTATTGTATATATATTTATCATTGTATTATGACTCTCGTATTTCATATTATTTTCTATATACAGATTTACAATTATTTACAGTATTTTTATTGTTATAAATAAATTATTGTTAAATTAAATACTATCTATTCCCTCATTAAACATGAGGCTGAAATAAACATGATTAATGATTTATTACGCATAAAAAATTCGTCAACATGTATGGATTTCAATAAAAAAAACCTGCTCGAAACTGTTTTTCTTTCTTCTTGCTTTTCGGTTTAATATCGAGTTGAATCAGTGAAATATCAACAGTGATATTTTCATGTTAACAAAGCAGTGAAATATGAACTTCTTTTAAAAGTATTTGTAGTTACTTCCCTTAATTAAAAAACTGAATAATTCACTCTCGAAACAGCAAAGTTTGTCAAAATTTATTTAAAAAACTTAGGAATACATTCTTATTTATTATAAGATAAACACATCTTACCATTTAAGTGAAATTAGACTGATTTCTGACAGTGAGTGTGATTGACTGCCGTCAGAAGATGGCGTAAACTCTGACATTGTCGACACATTCAACTATCGGAACTCCTCGGCCAATTTCCATCGAGAACATCCTCGGATGAATAAGGCACATTACACCAATCCGGAAGTGCCTCCTCATTGATACACGCCTTATTTCTGTTAATTAACATACTGTATGACAGTGGACCAAAGCATGGTTTTACCGTCTCAAACCATTGGCTACCTTCCTTATCTATAGGTTTTGAAGCTGAATGGTTTGTGATTTCAAAAACAGGCTGAATATGCTGGATCTACTTCATCTATTGTTTATAGTTAAAACCAATGGTGAATTGCTTACGAAAAGACAGATCTTCTTTTAGCAGCCAGACGTATTTTGCGGATAATTATAGTATTTCAAATCATCAAGAAAAAAAACGCTGGAAGGAGAAATATTCCGAAGAGCTGAAGGTAACCTGCAGTATCCTCAAGGTAATTTATATAATATGCGTTCTGAGCTTGGCTTGATCCTCCGATATTATCTATTTCTGAACTATTTTCCATGTAGTCTGGTATGGTCATTCCTTTCAAGTAATGCGAGTGTAACATAGCAACACATGTTCCACTCCAAATCAAGGAAATCGTCGCGGTACGCTGTGATTAAAGTGCCCTCGCCCTATGTGGTATGACGAACAACAGGACTCTTAACCGTGAGGGAAACCAGAATCCAGTGGAGCCAATTTGTTTGAAATGCTTTTAAAAAGATGTGCGTGAAGTTAGTATCGTAGCACCGTATCACCATATCACCGAGGCGATGCGGTGCTAGCACCGTATCACCATCAATCAATACAATAAGAGAATTAATCTCAAGAAAACATGTAAGACTCGTTCTCGCAGAAACGAGCAAGGGGACCATAGGGACCTATGTCACTGTGTAGCCGAGACCTGGCCCTAGCTGATGGCACATGTGAATACCCTAGGATTTTAGGCAGGCTATGCGGGATACGGACATGAACTCGATTCCCAATGCCAATTTGGCCCATATTCAGACACTGTTATGGTGCGGATGCCTTAAGAACGAGCAAGGGGACCAATGGCACTGTATCCAAGGGTTACCTGGCGGTGTGATACATTCGGGGAAACTGTTAATACTAGGAGGATTTTAGTCTGGCCCCGTCCTTAGCCCAACATTATGCGTATATGGGCAATATAAGCCCTATTGACCCCTACCATTCATGTAAGACTCGTTCTCGCAGAAACGAGCAAGGGGACCATAGGGACCTATGTCACTGTGTAGCCGAGACCTGGCCCTAGGTGATGGCACGTGTGAATACCCTAGGATTTTAGGCAGGCTATGCGGAATACGGACATGAACTCGATTCCCTATGCCAATTTGGCCCATATTCAGACACTGTTATGGTGCGGATGCCTTAAGAACGAGCAAGGGGACCAATGACACTGTATCCAAGGGTTATCTGGCGGTGTGATACATTCGGGGAAACTGTTAATACTAGGAGGATTTAGTCTGGCCCCGTCCTTAGCCCAACATTATGCGTATATGGGCAATATAAGCCCTATTGACCCCTACCATTCATGTAAGATTCGTTCTCGCAGAAACGAGCAAGGGGACCATAGGGACCTATGTCACTGTGTGGCCGAATCCTGGCCCTAGGTGATGGCACATGTGAATACCCAAGGATTTTAGACAGGCTATGCCGGATAGGGACGAACTGACCCGAAACATTTACCTAGGGGACATAACGATAAGTTTAGGGATGAACTAGGTCACGAGGCTTACTGTATGATATATTTATATCGCTTGAGCTGTTGTACTGATTAGCCGAAAATAGAGCTCGAAAAACTTTGCTGCTGCAAACGCCATTTTGGGGACGGACTGACCCGATTATTGGACTAAGGGGACCATACAAAAAGTGTAGTTATAAACTAGGTACAGGGCCTATAATATCAACTATAGAGATCTGAGGAGCTTTTTTCTTGAGTAGTCGAAAATAAAACATGAGAATTCGACTAAGGGGACAATAACGAAAAGTGTCATGTTGAGCATGACTCGCTTAATGCGCTCTCATGGCTCATGTTCTAGGCATTGACACGTTCGCTTAAACTTATCATGGCTATTGCCACTATGCTAGAGTGGTCGGCATTTGGAATCACTTCAACCTCAAACAGACCATTGTATTCGGAAAAGTCTGGTTTGAGCACATTTAGCACGTGAACATTGCCTTATGCCTCAATATGCTGTGATGGCTCATGTTCGAGGCATTCACGAGTGTATGTTCAATAACCATGAGTATTGCCAGAGTGGTAGGAGTATGGAATCATTTCAACCTCACATAGGCCATTGATCTGGGAAAACTCTGGTCTGAGCATATTGAACGAACACATGAACATTCCTTTATACATCGCTAAGGTTTTTTGAGCACACAACATGCAAATCCCGTGTCAATGGAAAAAACGTTATTTTGGTAAAAAAAAATGTAAATCATTTGTAAATAAAAAAATTGTTGTATTTTAACAAAAGTTTTGAAAAGTTATATATAACTGCATTCCAGGCATATGCAGTGATCTTATTCTGCTTGTTAATGGAGAACACTGCGTTGGAGATTGATTAACACCGGCTTGCAGACATCAGGTAGCTTAGCTTCAGATTTGAAATTGAGGGTGTTTCTAGCACAGTTTCGAATTAAATTTGGCCCTATATAAGAAACAGTCGGAACATAGTACCTGTTCAACAAAAACAATAGCTTTATATTTTTTAGAGACAGATATTGCCGAAATTTACCTTCAATGCCTTATAGATAGAAATTTGGGATCCCCGATTCGCATCTTACGATCAACAATCGAATGATGACCAAACGATTGACTGCTACCGAACATCCGTATTAACGGAGGGTACACAGGGGTAACATTTTGGATGGTATAACAGGTACAGGAGAGTAAACAGTGATTATTTACATGGGAAAAGAGGGGTTTTCGTTAAGCAGTGTTGTTGAGTATCCAATATGTTTACTATGAAACTTCAGTGATAGTTTGCTATTTGCCCTATTTTTTTTGGGTCAGTAGGTCAAAGTTCAAGCTCACAGTCAACAGTGTTATGAACTATTTGCCCGCACAACAACTTAAGAACGGCTGAGGTAGGACCTTGACACTTGAATAGTAGGTTGCCATGACCCATATAGGTATCAGTAGGTCCCTTGTCTACATCACAACCAATGCTATTTTGACAACTTTGCTGCTAAAATAACAATTTTAATTCCTTGAACTAGGACCTTGAACTTCACAGGTATGTTATACTGGATCAGTAGATGAAACATATTTTTTCACTGTCAAATTATTATAGGTCAAGGCCACAGTCAATGCTGTTTTGACAACTTTAATTGTACAATCATTAGATAACCACTTGAACTAGGACCTTGAAACTTCACAGGTATTTTGTCTGGATCAGTAGATCACAGCCAATAATGCTTTGAAAACTCTGCTTGTATAATATATTTACACTTCATATGTTTGATGAAATGGATCAGTAGATGGCATCTATCATTTCCAATGTCAGAGGGTTAAAGGTCAAAGTCAAAGCCACTGTTGCTTTTCACAATTTTATTCAAACAGTTACTTTAGAACAGTTTGATGCAGAAGGTCGCAGTGACCCTTATGTTCATGAATTCTCATGTAATCAATCACATGTTTCTGTCATAACACTAACTTGTTTTTCTCGAAGACATCCTATCGCATTTGCGGATCTAGCCTCCCCCCACCATTTCGAGTTTGAAATGGCTAATCATTTCTTAGGGGAGTACCCCCAAACCCTCTTGCCAACTTTTTAAACCATATAAATTTGGTTCTGAGGGAGGGGTGCAAGTCGAAAGGATACTCACCTACTTTGCCTCCTCTCACGTCAAATCCTGGACTCACCCCCGCATCGTGTGAGTGGTATGCAGCCGTTTAGTGGACACACAAAATGTCGATACTAGGTGTTACGTGATCATTCTGGTGCCCAGTTGACTTTTGCATGTAATTGCGCTTCAAGCCAACGTCTTATGGTCCCTGTCAAAAGTTTTATTTCATTTGTGTACTCATGTAGCCCTGTGGACGGAGCGACAGGAGACATCTCCGTGCGCAGCGGCGCTCGACCGGAAGTTGTTCTCTCAGCAACCAGTGCTCGGTGGTCCTCGAGTCTCCCGGCACCCTTGCCAATTTAACCGGAAATAAGTGCACGTACGTTAATCTTTCGGATTTGTTATGTTTTTTTCAGTATATGTATATCACAAGTTGTATCTCGAATTAATTTTCAAACGAAGTTAGAATGGGTATATTGGAGTCATTATAAGATTGGTTGATGAGTCGGTCTTCGGGTTGGTTGGTTGGTTGATGGGTCGGGCAGTTGGTCAGTCGGTCGTGGAGCAAACTACTTCCACATTGCTTTGGTGCGAGGTACATATGACTATGAATTCAATTAGAACTTAGCCATTTTTTTCCTGATCGATTGTCATCGTTTCAAAGACTTACCGTGCGTGTATGTATTATGTTTGTGTACGGCTATGATACACTTTGTGATGCATGTTCAAGAGGGATTCTAATACTTGTTAATTCGTCTGTTGTTGTTTTTTTAGAGAAAACTATTGAGCTATTGTAAAAGCCTTGGTGTCCTTGTTGGTGTCGAGCAGAACCTTTAATTTTGGGTATACCTTAAAAACGATCAAGATATTCAAGAGATTATAACTTTGGACTCCAATACACTTGTTCACAGTGCCCGTTTGTTTACCCAAATGGGACGCTATTGTTTATTTTTGCGATTGTAAATTGAAACTTTAAATACCTTTATCCCGTGTCAAGCCTCTTATGGGGGTAGTAACCATTCTTTTATAGCTCTAGTTACCATATTTACCATCCTGTAAACAGCAAGTGATTTTTTTTATCAGGTATATACAAATGGATATAGGGGTTGATAATAATATTGAGTCTTTTTGTGATAATGTTGGTATGAAAGTGAACCTTGAAAAATCTAAAATTATGGTTTTTAGAAATGGTGGGCCTTTAAGGCAGTATGAACATTGGACATACAAAGGTGATAGAATAAAAGTGGTCTCCTTTTACAAATACCTTGGGGCATATTTACACCGAAGATATCGTGGTCGATGACAAAGGTCACGATGGCGAAGCAGGCAACAAAGCTTTAATGAGCATCTTTTCATGTCAGAAGCACTTCGGATTTTTTATGCCAAAACAGGCATTTAAGCTCTTTAATAGCATGATATTGCCAATCTTGTGTTATTCTGCAGAAATTTGGGGATTCCAATACGCAGAGAACATCGAACGTGTTCATTTTAAGTTTTGTAAAGATGTATGTGGACTTAATAAAAATGTGTCAAACTTCTTTGCACTGAGCGAAAGTGGACGATTACCCATTTCAATTACTTATAACCTTAGATGCATATCGTATTGGAAAAACTTGTTCAAATGCTTCCAAACAGATATCCAAGACAGATGTACCTTCTGTTACGAAGTCAAGACTCGAACGGCAGAACAAATTTGGCCCCCACGTAAAAAGACTGTTGTTTGAAAATGGTTTTGGATATGCATGGCTGGCAAATGACATTGGGAATACAAAGTTGTTCTTGCAAACATTCAAAACCCGGATTAAAGACTGTGCGTTACAAAAACTTCAAGCACAAATAACAATTCGCCAAAGGTTTTTACTACCGTGAATTAAAAACGCTTTTAAATGGCGAACGTTATTTGTTTGTTGATATGCCAAGTATGTATAAACGATGTTTCTCTAATTTTCGCTGTTCTGGGCATCAACTTATGATTGAAATATGGCCGTGAATATAGATATTGTCAATTTTGTTTAAACATGCGACATGTTTATTCAGTAGAAGATAAGTTCCACATGTTTTTGATATGTCCTTTGTATGATACAATAAGAAAATATGTTTCCTCCTTCCTTATTGGCTAAATCATTCAGAAACTGTACATTTATTCACCAGAATTATGGCTACTGAAATGATAGAGAGATTTTCATTGTAGCAAAATTTGTATATGAATGCAGCAAAGTACGAGAAGAGTTCATGAAGGGGTTGATTTCCTAAAATTGTACTTCCAGTTTGTGTTCTCTAACTGTTGTATATACCATAAGATTTATACAATATCATATGTTTTTGTGTCTTATTTGCCATTGTATTATATTTACCACTTTTCACATATGTTTGATCAATTATTGTTAATGCCATGTAAAATATTAATCTCATGATAATAGTTTAAACGCTTCAATAATTTCATATATTTTACTCTTGAAATTACATTGTAAGTTAATTTTCTTTGTGATGTGATTTGTTATTATCATGGATAACATGTTATTATTATGTATTTTTAACACAAATCTGTCTGTATTTTGGCTGGCGGCCTTTCATTACAAATAACATTTGTATTCGTATTCGTATAGAAGGAAATGAAATTAAGAGACACAGTTTTGTTAACCCATAACATATCAATAAAACTTTTACGGTCATTTGACACCTGCTATAATATGTTTTTTTCAGCATGTTTGAAGTGTTTTACCAGTGCAGCTATAACTATATACCATCAAGTTTGCGGTATACTGAGTGTGAACGTCAACACACGGAATTACGTAAAGTAGCGTACAATAACGTCGCGAACGTGGCGAGCAACGTCAACAACGTCCCCTTACTGTCAGACTTCACAGACTGCGTGGGTAAGGAAGTTTTTCATTCTTTAATTTGTAGAAATAAGAAGATATCTGTATCTGGGGTTTTGCCATGATTTTAGATCGCCTGTTGTTGTTGTTTTGTTTAATTTTCGAGGTTTGTCATATGACGTCATCGTCGGTGATGCAAACAGCAAGACATTGATCGTAACTAAAATCGTAAAATCAACATAGTGTTCTTAGTACTAGTGTATTTTCAACATATGTACAACACAGCCAATAAACCTGACTTTAAGAAGTATCGTTGCTATGCCTCGGTCTTGACTTGCTTTAATATGGGCGAGTGTTTTATTCGTTAGCGGTGCTCTTGCTAAGTTTTAAATATACAAGTTTGTTGATTTTAAGAAATGAATCTGCAAGATGACGCTGAAAATGATGTTTGATTATAAAAAAGTATTTACAAATATATATCTGTAAATGTTTTCAAATTGTTGATTGCCACCAATAACCAAAACAGTGAATAGTTGTGTATGCGCGATTCGTCCACCAAACTGTATTTGGCTTTGTGTATGTTTAGATCGGCCGGTGGTGACTCCTGGTGACGTTTGTAACAGCCCCGATAAGCTGCTGGCTATCGTGGACACGCGCTGCTACCGGAAGTTCCGTCTCCTTACTGATTCCAACGTCTGTCAGTAAGTAGTCTTGCATAGGGGATTCCAACGTTGGCTCATCCTTAGAGGTTTATATGGCATATTACATCCACAATAGTATTTCATCTACTATCAAAGCTTTATATAAGGTTTATTTTCCTATTTGGTCATTTAATATTTTTACCCTAGACGATGCACCATGGCGTGTGTCATTCCCATTCATCAGAGGTTTGATTATGATAAATATGTGTCACGGATAGCACCATCACTCTGGTGAACGAGAATGGGTGTGTGTGAGCATTTGGATTACCTCGGCCATTTCCCATCGAAAACAACCGATGATTTATGCCGGTACATCAGTAGAAGAAGTTCGTAAAATTTTAAATATAATTATTAATAATTATTGTGTGTTAAAGTGAGTTTATACTACTTAGTTTTAAATGATTGCCAGTGCAGTGTAGTAGTTCAATAAATAATTAAGATTCCCAAGAGTAAAATCATTAAGTTTTAACTGTTAAATTGAAATTACTACGCCATCTACTTGCAGCGTACTTAAATATAAAGATTTCTGACATTAAAAACCGTCTATAAACATCCGAGGTTGATATCGATAGAAAATGGCCAAGGTGTTCCGAATGGTCTTTGAGAAGTAGTAAACTAAGTTACTGGAAGCCTGCGCTGTGATGTTTTTACGATCATTTTAAATATATACACATGTACTAGTCTAGTGCTCTAGACGGGATTTGATAAGGGCAGGGTGCTAGGTCAGAAAGGGCACTTTTGATGCGCATTGAATGAGCCTTAATGGGGCACTTGCAAGGGCCAATGTTCATTTCATACAAAGTGTGTATTTGTTGTACTACTTTAAATGCTAATACATGTAGTTTGTTATAATACCTGAGCTGTTATCTTTACCTAAGTGTCAAAATTATGTATATATTTTACTTTTATACTTATTTCTGTAAAATTGACTTGACAATATGTCGAATAAATATCAAATATAGTTAATAATAATCAAAGAGGCTCTGTCAAACAAAAGGGCACAGCAGGGCATAGTAAAAAGGCAGCAGGTTGCCGGAAAAGGGAAGCAGTGTGCTCCCCTGCTATATAGGCCGAGCTGGAGCACTTCTAGTAGAATGCCGAATATTATCGCATTTGTTTCTAACGTTACTGCGTATCTCGACGTCGACGTCAAAACGTACGAAGTTTGAAAAAAACACAAGGTGATGATTACTTCTGAGTGTCAAATTTATAATTATATACATATTTTTTTCTGCAGAATTCTCAGTGAGTTTGTATACGAGTGCAGTCCGTTGGTTCTCGGCCAGCTAGGAATTACATGCGCAGACGACAGTGTTATGCACGCACTGACAACGCTCTCTGACGTCATCAAACAAGCATACTACTTGGATGTTGGAAAGTTGCAAGCAGAGAACGAAGGAAATGTATAGGTAATAAAACTGACTTTGGCGGGGATTTTACCAGCAGTTCGTCCCCGCAGGGCGGGATTTTACCCGGGCTTGGCTGGACCGAAAGTCAAAGTCCCCGCTATTACCCGGACCTTTGGGGGCCGTTGTTACAATTGACTGGTGCATTACTTCGTTTAAAAACAAATTCATATCAGCACCTGTGAACATTAACAAACATTCAAACTATGCGTTGTAGAGTTGAACAAAAACCGATGTAATAATTAATTTTTATAACACCGGTAACATATCGACGCCTCAATGGTCCAGCTGTTAATACCTCGTCTAACAATCCAGAGGGCCCGGAATCGGATCCTGCTTTCGATCTTATTAAATTCTTCCTTATTATTATATTTCTTTCTGAATTTTATGTATTAAATTTCATTTATTTCTAACTTTCATGCTTGCAAGTGTATTTCGAAAAAGAAATGAAACCTGTATATATTTGATTACATTTAAGCTGATAATTGACATTTGGTTGGTTTAGGAGTAATGATGGTTTTTTGACGTTATACACACATGTTTGACCCTTGAACTACGTACGTATTTAAAACATTTAAATAAACTTTTACGGTATATTGACGCCAGCTTTAATTCACTACTTTTGACGTTAACAAACATGTTTGACCCTTGAACTACGTACGTATTTAAAACATTTAAAATAAACTTTTACGGTATATTGACGCCAGCTTTAATTCACTACTTTTGACGTTATACACATGTTTGACCCTTGAACTACGTACGTATTTAAAACATTTAAAACATACTTTTACGGTATATTGACGCCAGCTTTAATTCACTACTTTTGACGTTATACACACATGTTTGACCCTTGAACTACGTACGTATTTAAAACATTTAAAATACTTTTACGGTATATTGACGCCAGCTTTAATTCACTACTTTTGACGTTATACACACATGTTTGACCCTTGAACTACGTACGTATTTAAAACATTTAAAACATACTTTTACGGTATATTGACGCCAGCTTTAATTTGCCCTTTTGACGTTATACACACATGTTTGACCCTTGAATTACGTACGTATTTAAAACATTTAAAACCAACTCTTACAGTATATTGACGCCAGCTTTAATTCATTTTCATAAATCACGATTGCACAGGCAGGAACGTTGTGAACGGATGACATACTGTGACTTGCTAGAAGCATGAAGCATTTACATTTGCTCAAAATAGTGCCCATCTTCTCCATGTATCGACGTGTTCATATTTAATACATTCAACCCCGTTGGCTCGAACTCCCAGGGATCGGCGATAATACTTCGAGCCTCGGAAAAATCGAGCCAAGCGGGAATGCTTACATTTAGTATAAAGAAATCGGTCCTTTACATAAAGTTCGAGCCAACAAGGAATTCGAGCCAAGCGAGTTCGAGCCAACGGTGTTCGACTGTATTGAGATGTACCTCTGTGACACTGTTGGAAGTGTATCAGCATTAGACCATATCAATGTTATTTATCCTTGTCGTATGTCCAATATATAGCATGTTATAAGTAATAGTTACCGCAAACACTGCTCGTGTTATTCAAATGATACACGAGCGCGAAGCGGGAAGGTGAACTCTTAATCACGAGGGTTGTTGATGGAGTTGTAATTATTTTGTTCCATATGTTTATGGACAGCATTTAGTAAGTAGTGTGCGTATAAGTGAATAGCGTTGGGTTTTCCGCACGTTAGTTATTGCACGGTTAAGCTCCGCCTACTTGGTTACCGTTCCGATAAGGGGGATTATGTATAAATATTTAA
Organism: Mya arenaria; assembly: GCF_026914265.1. Taxonomy (NCBI): domain Eukaryota; kingdom Metazoa; phylum Mollusca; class Bivalvia; order Myida; family Myidae; genus Mya; species Mya arenaria. Next base: position 42,361,373 of record NC_069133.1, on the reverse strand, counting down.
CTATAAAACACCACCCAATTAACTTATTATAGGCATTGGTTATTCGTAATTTACGATTCGTTATAAGCATGGTGTAGCATTTAGCTTAAACGAAACGCATGAGTATTTAAATGTATGAAGTGTACGTCCAGGCGGTTCGTACATAAGCGTTAAAGATGTCCGAATTTTACTCGTGGCAATCGGTCATGGGCTCAAACACTTCATTTTCATATCCTCCCGAAATAGTCACCATTTGTTTCATCCAACACAGGACACGGACTAGATGGTGATTGTTATTCTCTCGTGTTATTGTGAGGATCTTACTCCACCATGCTTAACAAATACTTCTTTATTTGACGTATAAACACATTATACTGACCTGCATTTGTGTATTTACATATTCCATACCGCCCTCTTTAAGTGCCGAGTTCTCTTTAGAAAGCCGCGTAGCAAAAGGAGGGAGTTTAATTCTCACAGTGTGCCTGTATCGGTATATAATAATTAATTGTCTCCGTCTCTCTATATGGAATACTCATTAAGTGCTATAAAGTTAAAAACTTTTTTAAAAACCGTTTGGCCTAAAATAATATGTTTGTTTCCGGTTTCAATCCCCCAAAAAGGATTATTATATAAGTCGGAAAATCTTTTCTTTTTTGAACATTTTTTTATAAGCCATTTTTTTCGGGATGTTTTTCTGTTACCAAAAACTAAAGATATAGATGCTATAGATCATTCAGTATTGGCATCGCTGGTATTATTAAACCCCGAAAATACTTCATTATTAAATTGTAATTGATTAAAATCAACCAAATGAAAAAAAGACTTCTCATTGACAAACTAATAAAAACGTCCAGGGTCGGGGCAAAAATAGGGTAGGTCGGGAAACCGGAAACAAACATATTATTTCTTTACGCCTTAGTTGTATACTGACTGTATATATATAATATTGTTCATAGTATCGTTGCATTTGTAATATATTTATGTCTAGAATGTTTAAATTATGCTTCATACTTAAACGGATTCAAATGTGTGTTTTTGTATACATGTACTCATAATAACCATTCTTGCAAATTGTCTTACCGAATTGTATTTTTGAAAATGTACATATTTAAACCATATGAAACTCATGTAAGCTTGTAGCTAAATACAAGTTGTCTTCTTTTAAAGTTTGCATGCCGTACTGTTTACCGTGTCGACACAACAATATGTTCGTTGTACACTAAGATTTACAGGGGCACACTATAGGTTGGTGCACTTTTTCAGTTTTAATGTATTATATTGTTTATCTCCTTTAACTTTAATGATTAAAATAAAACAAAGTGTGTGATAAGTGTACAAATATCAAAATATTAGCGATATTTTGGCGTTTCATTGTCTAGTGACCACGTAGCTATTAATTGTTATTTTTTTTAAAGACTTATACTTTTAATCTGTACACAACTCGTATGTTGTTGTTTTGATTGTTTAGGTTAAATGAGTTATAGATGCAGTCTCACAAATTGACCGATTCGACTTTTTTGTGTCTCAGAATCAGCTGATTTGGGCAGCAATCCATTCAATTCAGTCATATAAGATAACTTACAATAAACATATCACATTGTTTGGTAAATGCTAAATATTCATTTTTCTTAAACGTTAGCAAAGCTAAAAGCCATAAAACATTAGGTTTCGATGGTAAATATGAAAAACTGCTATCTGATCTTTTGTGAGCAGTCTTATATCACTGGTTTCCTGACCTTTACGCAATATTGGCTCATTCCAAGAATATTATATCAGAACGGTCAGTCTGTGAGAGTGCAAAACGGTAGATCTGTGAAACTGCAGCTTTAAACATATTAAATGCATTAAATTAAAAAAAATTATTGTTTTGCGCCACTGATTGATTAAACAAGAGAAATTCAACAAAGTAACTTTATTGACAAAGCTTAAATAACAGCGAGAAATTATATCAGGTTACGTATCATCAGATAATTGCATAGGTTACATTCAACTAAACATATTACTGGTGTTGCATCAACCTATAATGTGCCCCTTTAAGTGTTGAATGGAATGCTCGTTCAAGTCTACAAACCTACAAACCATGTAACATATATTTCTAATTGAATAAAAAAACTGAGTATGCCAAAATGTACCTGTTCTGAAATGACCCCAGCAACAGTAATTGCAGATAACATAATTCTGGAAATTGTTATAAGCTTTGAGGTAGAACCTCTCTGTATTACATATTAATTTATGTCTCAAAACATTCAGGTAAACTTCATGCAATCATCGAAAAAACTTAACGTTATTTTAGTCAAATTTCGTGTTAAGAGTTTCTTTGTTCTGCTAGTACATTTCTCTTATTGTATTTGTATTTGTATTGTATTGTTATACATTGTATTATGACTCTCGTATTTTATATTATTTTCTATATACAGATTTACAATTATTTACAGTATTTTTATTGTTATAAATAAATTATTGTAAATTAAAAACTATCTATTCCCTCATTAAACATGAGGCTGAAATAAACATGATTAATGATTTATTACGCATAAAAAGATTCGTCAACATGTATGGATTTCAATAAAAAAAAACCTGCTCGAAACTGTTTTTCTTTCTTGCTTTTCGGTTTAATATCGAGTTGAATCAGTGAAATATCAACAGTGATATTTTCATGTTAACAAAGCAGTGAAAATATGAACTTCTTTTAAAAGTATTTGTAGTTACTTCCCTTAATTAAAAAAACTGAATAATTCACTCTCGAAACAGCAAAGTTTTGTCAAAATTTATTTAAAAACTTAGAATACATTCTTATTTATTATAAAATAAACACATCTTACCATTTAAGTGAAATTAGACTGATCTCTGACAGTGAGTGTGATTGACTGCCGTCAGAAGATGGCGTAAACTCTGACATTGTCGACACATTCAACTATCGGAACTCCTCGGCCAATTTCCATCGAGAACATCCTCGGATGAATAAGGCAAATTACACCAATCCGGAAGTGCCTCCTCATTGATACACGCCTTATATCTGTTAATTAACATACTGTATGACAGTGGACCAAAGCATGGTTTTACCGTCTCAAACCATTGGCTACCTTCCTTATCTATAAGTTTTGAAGCTGAATGGTTTGTGATTTCAAAAACAGGCTGAATATGCTGGATCTACTTCATCTATAGTTAAAACCAATGGTGAATTGCTTACGAAAAGACAGATCTTCTTTTAGCAGCCAGACGTATTTTGCGGATAATTATAGTATTTCAAATCATCAAGAAAAAAACGCAGGAAGGAGAAATATTCCGAAGAGCTGAAGGTAACCTGCAGTATCCTCAGGTCATTTATATATTCTGCGTTCTTAGCTTGGCTTGATTCTCCGATATAATCTATTTCTGAACTATTTTCCATGTAGTCTGGTATGGTCATTCCTTTCAAGTAATCCGAGGGTAACATAGCAACACATGTTCCACTCCAATCAAGGAAATCGTCGCGGTACGCTGTGTTTAAAGTGCCCTCGTCCTATGTGGTATGACTACAACAGGACTCTTAACCGTGAGGGAAACCAGAATCCAGTGGAGCCAATTTGTTGAAATGCTTCTAAAAAGATGTGCGTGAAGTTAGCACCGTAGGACCGTATCACCATATCACCGCGGCGATGCGGTGCTAGCACCGTATCACTATCAAAATCAATACATAAGAGCATTAATCTCAAGAAAACATGTAAGACTCGTTCTCGCAGAAACGAGCAAGCGGACCATAGGGACCTATGTCACTGTGTAGCCGAGACCTGGCCCTAGTGATGGCACATGTGAATACCCTAGGATTTTAGGCAGGCTATGCCGGATAGGACATGAACTCGATTCCCAATGCCAATTTGGCCCATATTCAGACACTGTTATGGTGCGGATGCCTTAAAAAACGAGCAAGGGGACCAATGACACTGTATCCAAGGGTTACCTGGAGGTGTGATACATTCGGGGAAACTGTTAATACTACGAGGATTTTAGTCTGGCCCCGTCCTTAGCCCAACATTATGCGTATATGGGCAATATAAGCCCTGTTGACCTCTACCATACATGTATGACTCGTTCTCGCAGAAACGAGCAAGGGGACCATAGGGACCTATGTCACTGTGTGGCCAAATCCTGGCCCTAGGTGATGGCACATGTGAATACCCAAGGATTTTAGAAAGGCTATGCCGGATAGGGACGAACTGACCCGAAACATTTACCTAGGGGCATAACAATAACTGTAGGGATGAACTAGGTCACGAGGCTTACTGTATGATATTTTATATCGCTGGAGCTGTTGTACTGAGTAGCCGAAAATAGAGCTCGAAAATCGAACTTTGCTGCTGCAAAAGCCATTTTGGGGACGGACTGATCCGATTATTGGACTAAGGGGACCATAACAAAAAGTGTAGTTATAAACTAGGTACAGGGCCTATAATATGAACTTTAGAGATCTGGGGAGCTTTTTTCTTGAGTAGTCGAAAATGAAACATGGGACAATAACGAAAAGTGTCATGTTGAGCATGACTCGCTAAATACGCTCTCATGGCTCATGTTCTAGGCATTGACACGTTCGCTTAAAATTATCATGGCTATTGCCACTATGCTAGAGTGGTCGGCATTTGGAATCACTTCAACCTCAAACAGACCATTGTATTCGGAAAAGTCTGGTTTGAGCACATTTAGCACGTGAACATTGCCTTATGCCTCAATATGCTGTGATGGCTCATGTTCGAGGCATTCACGAGTGTATGTTAATAACCATGAGTATTGCCAGAGTGGTAGGAATATGGAATCATTTCAACCTCACATAGGCCATTGATCTGGGAAAACTCTGGTCTGAGCATATTGAACGAACACATGAACATTCCTTTATACATCGCTAGGTTTTTTGAGCACACAACATGCAAATCCCGTGTCAATAGAAAAAAAAACGTTATTTTGGTAAAAAAAAATGTAAATCATTTGTAAATAATTTTGCCAATATTTTGTTGTATTTTAACAAAAGTTTTGAAAAGTTTGGTCAAAACTACCAAAACGAGAGGAAGAAACGCTCTTAGAATAATATATATATATTATATATATATATAACTGCATTCCAGGCATATGCAGTGATCTTATTCTGATTGTTAATGGAGAACACTGCGTTGGAGATTGATTAACACCGGCTTGCAGACATCATGTTTAAAGCTTAGCTTCAGATTTGAAATTGAGGGTGTTTCTAGCACAGTTTCGAATTAAAATTGGCCCTATATAAGAAAACAGTCGGAACATAGTACCTGTTCAACAAAAACAATAGCTTTATATTTTTTAGAGACAGATATTGCCGAAATTTACCTTCAATGCCTTATATTTAGAAATTTGGGATCCCCGATTCGCATCTTACGATCAACAATCGAATGATGACCAAACGATTGACTGCTACCGAACATCCGTATTAACGGAGGGTACACAGGGGTAACATTTTGGATGGTTACAGGTACAGGAGAGTAAACAGTGATTATTTACAGGGGAAAAGAGGGTTTTTCGTTAAGCAGTGTTGTTGAGTATCCAATATATTTACTATGAAACTTCAGTGATAGTTTGCCATTTGCCCTATTTTTGTTTTGGGGTCAGTAGGTCAAAGTTCAAGCTCACAGTCAACAGTGTTATGAACTATTTGCTCGCACAACAACTTAAGAACGGCTGACGTAGGACCTTGACACTTGAATAGTAGGTTGCCATGACCCATATAGGTATCAGTAGGTCCCTTGTCTACATCACAACCATTGCTATTTTGACAACTTTGCTGCTATAATAACATTATAATTCCTTGAACTAGGACGTTGAAACTTCACAGGTATGTTATACTGGATCAGTAGATGAAACATATTTTTTCACTTTCAAATTATTATAGGTCAAGGCCACAGTCAATGCTGTTTTGACAACTTTGATTGTACAATCATTAGATAACCACTTGAACTAGGACCTTGAAACTTCACAGGTATTTTGTCTGGATCAGTAGATCACAGCCAATAATGCTTTGAAAACTCTGCTTGTATAATATATTTACACTTCATATGTTTGATGAAATGGATCAGTAGATGGCATCTATCATTTCCAATGTCAGAGGGTTATAGGTCAAAGTCAAGCCACTGTTGCTTTTCACAATTTTATTCAAACAGTAACTTTAGAACAGTTTGATGCAGAAGGTCGCAGTGACCCTTATGTTCATGAATTCTCATGTTATCAATCACATGTTTCTGTCATAACACTAACTTGTTTTTCTCGAAAACAACCTATCGCATTTGCGGGTCCAGCCTCCCCCCACCATTTCGAGTTTGAAATGGCTAATAATTTCTTAGGGGAGTACCCCCAAACCCTCTTGCCAACCTTTTAAACCATATAAATTTGGTTCTGAGGGAGGGGTGCAAGTCGAAAGGATACTCACCTACTTTGCCTCCTCTCACGTCAAATCCTGGACTCACCCCCGCATCGTGTGAGTGGTATGCAGCCGTTTAGTGGACACACAAAATGTCGATACTAGGTGTTACGTGATCATTCTGGTGCCCAGTTGACTTTTGCATGTAATTGCGCTTCAAGCCAACGTCTTATGGTCCCTGTCAAAAGTTTTATTTCATTTGTGTACTCATGTAGCCCTGTGGACGGAGCGACAGGAGACATCTCCGTGCGCAGCGGCGCTCGACCGGAAGTTGTTCTCCATCAGCAACCAGTGCTCGGTGGTCCTCGAGTCGCCCGGCACCATTGCCAATTTAACCGGAAATAAGTGCACGTACGTTAATCTTTCGGATTTGTTATGTTTTTATTCAGTATATGTATATCACAAGTTGTATCTCGAATTAATTTTCAAACGAAGTTAGAATGGGGTATATTGGAGTCATTATAAGATTGGATGACAAAGGACACCATGGCGAAGCAGGCAACAAAAGCTTTAATGAGCATCTTTTCATGTCAGAAGCACTTCGGATTTTTTATGCCAAAACAGGCATTTAAGCTCTTTAATAGCATGATATTGCCAATCTTGTGTTATATTCAGAAATTTGGGGATTCCAATACGCAGAGAACATCGAACGTGTTCATTTTAAGTTTTGTAAAGATGTATGTGGACTTAATAAAAATGTGTCAAACTTCTTTGCACTGAGCGAAAGTGGACGATCACCCATTTCAATTACTTATAACCTTAGATGCATATCGTATTGGGAAAATTGTTCAAATGCTTCCAAACAGATATCCAAGACAGATGTACCTTCTGTTACGAAGTCAAGACTTGAACGGCAGAACAAATTTGGCCTCCCACGTAAAAAGACTGTTGTTTGAAAATGGTTTTGGATATGCATGGCTAGCAAATGACATTGGGAATACAAAGTTGTTCTTGCAAACATTCAAAACCCGGATTAAAGACTGTGCGTTACAAAAACTTCAAGCACAAATAAACAATTCGCCAAGGGTATTTTACTACCGTGAATTAAAAACGCTTTTAAATGGCGAACGTTATTTGTTTGTTGATATGCCAAGTATGTATAAACGATGTTGCCATTGTATTATATTTACCACTTTTCACATACGTTTGATCAATTATTGTTAATGCCATGTAAAATATTAATCTCATGATAATAGTTAAACGCTTCAATAATTTCATATATTTTACTCTTGAAATTACATTGTAAGTGTAATTTTCTTTGTGATGTGATTTGTTATTATCATGGATAAACATGTTATTTTTATGTATTTTTAACACAAATCTGTCTGTATTTTTGGCTGGCGGCCTTTCATTACAAATAAACATTTGTATTCGTATTCGTATAGAAGGAAATGAAATTAAGAGACACAGTTTTGTTAACCCATAACATATCAATAAAACTTTTACGGTCATTTGACACCTGCTATAATATGTTTTTTCAGCATGTTTGAAGTGTTTTACCAGTGCAGCTATAACTATATACCATCAAGTTTGCGGTATATTGAGTGTGAACGTCAACACACGGAATTACGTAAAGTAGCGTACAATAACGTCGCGAACGTGGCGAGCAACGTCAACAACGTTCCCTTACTGTCAGACTTCACAGACTGCGTGGGTAAGGATGTTTTTTCATTCTTTAATTTGTAGAAATAAGAAGATATCTGTATCTGGGGGTTTTGCCATGATTTTAGCTCGCCTGTTGTTGTTGTTTTGTTTAATTTTCGAGGTTTGTCATATGACGTCACGTCGGTGATGCAAACAGCAAGACATTGATCGTAACTTAAATCGTAAAATCGGCATAGTGTTCTTAGTACTAGTGTATTTTCAACATATGTACAACACAGCCAATAAACCTGACTTTAAGAAGTGTCGTTGCTATGCCTCGGTCTTGACCAGCTTGAATAATGGGCGAGTGTTTTTATTCGTTAGCGGTGCTCTTGCTAAGTTTTAAATATACAAGTTTGTTGATTTTAAGAAATGAATCTGCAAGATGACGCTGAAAATGATGTTTGATTATAAAAAAAGTAATTTACATATATATATATCTGTAAATGTTTTAATCAAATTGTTGATTGCCACCAATAACCAAAACAGTGACTAGTTTGTGTATGCGCGATTCGGTCCACCAAAACTGTATTTGGCTTTGTGTATGTTTAGATCGGCCGGTGGTGACTCCTGGTGACGTTTGTAACAGCCCCGATAAGCTGCTGGCTATCGTGGACACGCGCTGCTACCGGAAGTTCCGTCTCCTTACTGATTCCAACGTCTGTCAGTAAGTAGTCTCGCATATGGGATTCAAACGTAGGCTCATCCTTAGAGGTGTATATGGGACATCGTACATCCACAATAGTATTTCATCTACTACCAAAGCTATATATATATATATATATATAAGGTTTATTTTCATATTTGGTCATTTAATATTTTTACCCTATACGATGCACCATGGCGTGTGTCATTCTCATTCATCAGAGGTTTGATAATGAAAAATATGTGTCACGGATAGCACCATCACTCTGGTGAACGAGAATGGGTGTATGTGAAGATTTGGATTACCTCGGCCATTTCCCATCGAAAACAACCGATGATTTATGCCGGTACATCAGTAGAAGAAGTTCGTAAAATTTTAAATACAATTATTAATAATTATTGTGTGTTAGAGTGAGTTTAGTACTACTTAGTTTTAATTGATTGCCAGTGCAGTGTAGTAGTTCAATAAATAATTAAGATTCCCAAGAGTAAAATCATTAAGTTTAACTGCTAAATTGAAATTACTACGCGATCTACTTGCAGCGTACTTAAATATAAAGATTTCTGACATTAAAACCGTCTATAAACATACGAGGTTGATATCGATAGAAAATGGCCGAGGTGTTCCGAATGGTCTTTGAGAAGTAGTAAAACTAAGTTACTGGAAACCTGCGCTGTGATGTTTTTACGATCATTTAAAATATGTACACATGTACTAGTCTAGTGCTCTAGACGGGATTTGATAAGGGCAGGGTGCTAGGTCAGAAAGGGCACTTTTGATGCGCATTGAATGAGCCTTAATGGGGCACTTGCAAGGGCCAATGTTCATTTCATACGTAGTGTGTATGTGTTGTAATTACTTTAAATGCTAATACATGTAGTTTGTTATGAATACCTTAGCTATTATCTTTACCTAAATGTCAAAATTATGTATATATTTTATTTTTATACTTATTTCTGTAAAATTGACTTGACAATATGTCGAATAAATATCAAATATAGTTAATAATAATCAAAGAAGGCTCTGTCAAACGAAAGGGCACAGCAGGGCATAGTAAAAAGGCAGCAGGATGCCGGAAAAGGGAAGCAATGTGCTCCCTCTGCTATATAGGCCGAGCTGGAGCACTTCTAGTAGAATGCCGAATATTATCGCATTTGTTTCTAACGTTACTGCGTATCTCGACGTCGACGTCAAAACGTACGAAGTTTGAAAAAAACAAGGTGATGATTACTTCTGAGTGTCAAATTTATAATTATATACATATTTTTTTCTGCAGAATTCTCAGTGAGTTTGTATACGAGTGCAGTCCGTTGGTTCTCGGCCAGCTAGGAATTACATGCGCAGACGACAGTGTTATGCACGCACTGACAACGCTCTCTGACGTCATCAAACAAGCATACTACTTGGATGTTGGAAAGTTGCAAGCAGAGAACGAAGGGAAATGTATAGGTAATAAAACTGACTTTGGCGGGGATTTTACCAGCAGTTCGTCCCCGCAGGGCGGGGATTTTACCCGGGCTTGGCTGGACCGAAAGTCAAAGTACCCGCTATTCCCCGGACCTTTGGGGGCCGTTGTTACAATTGACTGGTACATTTCTTCGTTTAAAAACAAATTCATATCAGCACCTGTGAACATTAACAAACATTCAAACTATGCGTTGTAGAGTTGAACAAAAACCGATGTAATAATTAATTTTTATAACACCGGTAACATATCGACACCTCAATGGTCCAGCTGTTAATACCTCGTCTAACAATCCAGAGGGCCCGGAATCGGATCCTGCTTTCGATCTTATTAAATTCTTCCTTATTATTATATTTCTTTCTGAATTTGTATGTATTAAATTTCATTTATTTCTAACTTTCATGCTTGCAAGTGTATTTCGAAAAAGAAATGAAACCTGTTATATATTTGATTACATTTAAGCTGATAACTGACATTTGGTTGGTTTAGGAGTAATGATGGTTTTTTGACGCTATACAAACATGTTTGACCCTTGAACTACGTACGTATTTAAAACATTTAAAATAAACTTTTACGGTATATTGACGCCAGCTTTAATTCACTACTTATGACGTTGTACAAAAATGTTTGACCCTTGAACTACGTACGTATTTAAAACATTTAAAACATACTTTTACGGTATATTGACGCCAGCTTTAATTTGCCCCTTTTGACGTTATACACACATGTTTGACCCTTGAATTACGTACGTATTTAAAACATTTAAAACCAACTCTTACAGTATATTGACGCCAGCTTTAATTCATTTTCAGATAAATCACGATTGCAGCAGGCAGGAACGTTGTGAACGGATGACATACTGTGACTTGCTAGAAGCATAAAGCATTTACATTTGCTCAAAAATAGTGCCCATCTACTCCATGTATCGACGTGTTCATATTATAACTACATTCGAACCCCGTTGGCTCGAACTCCCAGGGATCGGCGATAATACTTCGATCCTCGGAAAAATCGAGCCAAGCGGAAATGCTTAAATTAAGTATAAAGAAATCGGTCCTTTACATAAAGTTCGAGCCAACAAGGAATTCTAGCCAAGCGAGTTCGAGCCAACGGTGTTCGACTGTATTGAGATGTACCTCTGTGACACTGTTGGAAGTGTATCAGCATTAGACCATATCAATGTTATTTATCATTGTCGTTATGTCCAATATATAGCATGTTATAAGTAATAGTTACCGCAAACACTGCTCGTGTTATTCAAATGATACACGAGCGCGAAGCGGGAAGGTGAACTCTTAATCACGAGGGTTGTTGATGGAGTTGTAATTATTTTGTTTCATATGTTTATGGACAGCATTTAGTAAGTAGTGTGCGTATAAGTGAATAGCGTTGGGGGTTTTCCGCACGTTAGTTATTGCACGGTTAAGCTCCGCCTACTTGGTTACCGTTCCGATAAGGGGGATTATGTATAAATATTTAACTATAAAACACCACCAAATTAACTTATTATAGGCATTGGTTATTCGTAATTTACGATTCGTTATAAGCATGGTGTAGCATTTAGCTTAAACGAAACGCATGAGTATTTAAATGTATGAAGTGTACGTCCAGGCGGTTCGTACATAAGCGTTAAAGATGTCCGAATTTTACTCGTGGCAATCGGTCATGGGCTCAAACACTTCATTTTCATATCCTCCCGAAATAGTCACCATTTGTTTCATCCAACACAGGACACGGACTAGATGGTGATTGTTATTCTCTCGTGTTATTGTGAGGATCTTACTCCACAATGCTTAACAAATACTTCTTTATTTGACGTATAAACACATTATACTGACCTGCATTTGTGTATTTACATATTCCATACCGCCCTCTTTAAGTGCCGAGTTCTCTTTAGAAAGCCGCGTAGCAAAAGGAGGGAGTTTAATTCTCACAGTGTGCCTGTATCGGTATATAATAATTAATTGTCTCCGTCTCTCTATATGGAATACTCATTAAGTGCTATAAAGTTAAAAACTTTTTTAAAAACCGTTTGGCCTAAAATAATATGTTTGTTTCCGGTTTCAATCCCCCAAAAAGGATTATTATATAATTCGGAAAATCTTTTCTTTTTTGAACATTTTTTTATAAGCCATTTTTTTTCGGGATGTTTTTCTGTTACCAAAAACTAAAGATATAGATGCTATAGATCATTCAGTATTGGCATCGCTGGTATTATTAAACCCCGAAAATACTTCATTATAAAATTGTAATTGATTAAAATCAACCAAATGAAAAAAAAGACTTCTCATTGACAAACTAATAAAAACGTCCAGGGTCGGGGCAAAAATAGGGTAGGTCGGGAAACCGGAAACAAACATATTATTTCTTTACGCCTTAGTTGTATACTGACTGTATACTATATAATAATATTGTTCATAGTATCGTTGCATTTGTAATATATTTATGTCTAGAATGTTTAAATTATGCTTCATACTTAAACGGATTCAAATGTGTGTTTTTTGTATACATGTACTCATAATAACCATTCTTGCAAATTGTCTTACCGAATTGTATTTTTGAAAATGTACATATTTAAACCATATGAAACTCATGTAAGCTTGTAGCTAAATACAAGTTGTCTTCTTTTAAAGTTTGCATGCCGTACTGTTTACCGTGTCGACACAACAATATGTTCGTTGTACACTAAGATTTACAGGGGCACACTATAGGTTGGTGCACTTTTTCAGTTTTAATGTATTATATTGTTAATCTCATTTAACTTTAAAGATTAAAATAAAACAAAGTGTGTGATAAGTGTACAAATATCAAAATATTAGCGATATTTTGGCGTTTCATTGTCTAGTGACCACGTAGCTATTAATTGTTTTTTTTTTAAAGACTTGTACTTTTAATCTGTACACAACTCGTATGTTGTTGTTTTGATTGTTTAGGTTAAATGAGTTATAGATGCAGTCTCACAAATTGACCGATTCGACTTTTTTGTGTCTCAGAATCAGCTGATTTGGGCAGCAATCCATTCAATTCAGTCATATAAGATAACTTACAATAAAACATATCTCGTTGTTTGGTAAATGCTAAATATTTCATTTTTCTTAAACGTTAGCAAAGCTAAAAGCCATAAAACATTAGGTTTCGATGGTAAATATGAAAAACTGCTATCTGATCTTTTGTGAGCAGTCTTATATCACTGGTTTCCTGACCTTTACGCAATTATTGGCTCATTCCAAGAATATTATATCAGAACGGTCAGTCTGTGAGAGTGCAAAACGGTAGATCTGTGAAACTGCAGCTTTAAACATATTAAATGCATAAAAATTAAAAAAAAGTATTGTTTTGCGCCACTGATTGATTAAACAAGAGAAATTCAACAAAGTAACTTTATTGACAAAGCTTAAATAACAGCGAGAAATTATATCAGGTTACGTATCATCAGATAATTGCATAGGTTACATTCAACTAAACATATTACTGGCGTTGCATCAACCTATAATGTGCCCCTTTAAGTGTTGAATGGAATGCTCGTTCAAGTCTACAAACCTACAAACCATGTAACATATATTTCTAATTGAATAAAAAAAACTGAGTATGCCAAAATGTACCTGTTCTGAAATGACCCCAGCAACAGTAATTGCTGATAACATAATTCTGGAAATTGTTATAAGCTTTGAGGTAGAACCTCTCTGTATTACATATTAATTTATGTCTCAAAACATTCAGGTAAACTTCATGCAATCATCGAAAAACTTAACGTTATTTTAGTCAAATTTCGTGTTAACAGTTTCTTTGTTCTGCTAGTACATTTCTCTTATTGTATTGTTATACATTGTATTATGACTCTCGTATTTTATATTATTTTCTATATACAGATTTACAATTATTTACAGTATTTTTATTGTTATAAATAAATTATTGTAAATCAAATACTATCTATTCCCTCATTAAACATGAGGCTGAAATAAACATGATTAATGATTTATTACGCATAAAAAGATTCGTCAACATGTATGGATTTCAATAAAAAAAAACCTGCTCGAAACTGTTTTTCTTTCTTGCTTTTCGGTTTAATATCGAGTTGAATCAGTGAAATATCAACAGTGATATTTTCATGTTAACAAAGCAGTGAAAATATGAACTTCTTTTAAAAGTATTTGTAGTTACTTCCCTTAATTAAAAAACTGAATAATTCACTCTCGAAACAGCAAAGTTTGTCAAAATTTATTTAAAAAACTTAGGAATACATTCTTATTTATTATAAGATAAACACATCTTACCATTTAAGTGAAATTAGACTGATTTCTGACAGTGAGTGTGATTGACTGCCGTCAGAAGATGGCGTAAACTCTGACATTGTCGACACATTCAACTATCGGAACTCCTCGGCCAATTTCCATCTGTTAATTAACATACTGTATGACAGTGGACCAAAGCATGGTTTTACCGTCTCAAACCATTGGCTACCTTCCTTATCTATAGGTTTTGAAGCTGAATGGTTTGTGATTTCAAAAACAGGCTGAATATGCTGGATCTACTTCATCTACTGTTTATAGTTAAAACCAATGGTGAATTGCTTACGAAAAGACAGATCTTCTTTTAGCAGCCAGACGTATTTTGCGGATAATTATAGTATTTCAAATCATCAAGAAAAAAAACGCTGGAAGGAGAAATATTCCGAAGAGCTGAAGGTAACCTGCAGTATCCTCAAGGTAATTTATATAATATGCGTTCTGAGCTTGGCTTGATCCTCCGATATTATCTATTTCTGAACTATTTTCCATGTAGTCTGGTATGGTCATTCCTTTCAAGTAATGCGAGTGTAACATAGCAACACATGTTCCACTCCAAATCAAGGAAATCGTCGCGGTACGCTGTGATTAAAGTGCCCTCGCCCTATGTGGTATGACGAACAACAGGACTCTTAACCGTGAGGGAAACCAGAATCCAGTGGAGCCAATTTGTTTGAAATGCTTTTAAAAAGATGTGCGTGAAGTTAGTATCGTAGCACCGTATCACCATATCACCGAGGCGATGCGGTGCTAGCACCGTATCACCATCAAAATCAATACAATAAGAGCATTAATCTCAAGAAAACATGTAAGACTCGTTCTCGCAGAAACGAGCAAGGGGACCATAGGGACCTATGTCACTGTGTAGCCGAGACCTGGCCCTAGCTGATGGCACATGTGAATACCCTAGGATTTTAGGCAGGCTATGCGGGATACGGACATGAACTCGATTCCCTATGCCAATTTGGCCCATATTCAGACACTGTTATGGTGCGGATGCCTTAAGAACGAGCAAGGGGACCAATGGCACTGTATCCAAGGGTTACCTGGCGGTGTGATACATTCGGGGAAACTGTTAATACTAGGAGGATTTTAGTCTGGCCCCGTCCTTAGCCCAACATTATGCGTATATGGGCAATATAAGCCCTATTGACCCCTACCATTCATGTAAGACTCGTTCTCGCAGAAACGAGCAAGGGGACCATAGGGACCTATGTCACTGTGTAGCCGAGACCTGGCCCTAGGTGATGGCACGTGTGAATACCCTAGGATTTTAGGCAGGCTATGCGGGATACGGACATGAACTCGATTCCCAATGCCAATTTGGCCCATATTCAGACACTGTTATGGTGCGGATGCCTTAAGAACGAGCAAGGGGACCAATGACACTGTATCCAAGGGTTATCTGGCGGTGTGATACATTCGGGGAAACTGTTAATACTAGGAGGATTTAGTCTGGCCCCGTCCTTAGCCCAACATTATGCGTATATGGGCAATATAAGCCCTATTGACCCCTACCATTCATGTAAGATTCGTTCTCGCAGAAACGAGCAAGGGGACTATAGGGACCTATGTCACTGTGTGGCCGAATCCTGGCCCTAGGTGATGGCACATGTGAATACCCAAGGATTTTAGACAGGCTATGCCGGATAGGGACGAACTGACCCGAAACATTTACCTAGGGGACATAACGATAAGTTTAGGGATGAACTAGGTCACGAGGCTTACTGTATGATATATTTATATCGCTTGAGCTGTTGTACTGAGTAGCCGAAAATAGAGCTCGAAAAACTTTGCTGCTGCAAACGCCATTTTGGGGACGGACTGACCCGATTATTGGACTAAGGGGACCATATCAAAAAGTGTAGTTATAAACTAGGTACAGGGCCTATAATATCAACTATAGAGATCTGAGGAGCTTTTTTCTTGAGTAGTCGAAAATAAAACATGAGAATTCGACTAAGGGGACAATAACGAAAAGTGTCATGTTGAGCATGACTCGCTTAATGCGCTCTCATGGCTCATGTTCTAGGCATTGACACGTTCGCTTAAACTTATCATGGCTATTGCCACTATGCTAGAGTGGTCGGCATTTGGAATCACTTCAACCTCAAACAGACCATTGTATTCGGAAAAGTCTGGTTTGAGCACATTTAGCACGTGAACATTGCCTTATGCCTCAATATGCTGTGATGGCTCATGTTCGAGGCATTCACGAGTGTATGTTCAATAACCATGAGTATTGCCAGAGTGGTAGGAATATGGAATCATTTCAACCTCACATAGGCCATTGATCTGGGAAAACTCTGGTCTGAGCATATTGAACGAACACATGAACATTCCTTTATACATCGCTAAGGTTTTTTGAGCACACAACATGCAAATCCCGTGTCAATGGAAAAAACGTTATTTTGGTAAAAAAAAATGTAAATCATTTGTAAATAAAAATTTTTGTTGTATTTTAACAAAAGTTTTGAAAAGTTATATATAACTGCATTCCAGGCATATGCAGTGATCTTATTCTGCTTGTTAATGGAGAACACTGCGTTGGAGATTGATTAACACCGGCTTGCAGACATCAGGTAGCTTAGCTTCAGATTTGAAATTGAGGGTGTTTCTAGCTCAGTTTCGAATTAAATTTGGCCCTATATAAGAAACAGTCGGAACATAGTACCTGTTCAACAAAAACAATAGCTTTATATTTTTTAGAGACAGATATTGCCGAAATTTACCTTCAATGCCTTATAGATAGAAATTTGGGATCCCCGATTCGCATCTTACGATCAACAATCGAATGATGACCAAACGATTGACTGCTACCGAACATCCGTATTAACGGAGGGTACACAGGGGTAACATTTTGGATGGTATAACAGGTACAGGAGAGTAAACAGTGATTATTTACATGGGAAAAGAGGGGTTTTCGTTAAGCAGTGTTGTTGAGTATCCAATATGTTTACTATGAAACTTCAGTGATAGTTTGCTATTTGCCCTATTTTTTTGGGGGTCAGTAGGTCAAAGTTCAAGCTCACAGTCAACAGTGTTATGAACTATTTGCCCGCACAACAACTTAAGAACGGCTGAGGTAGGACCTTGACACTTGAATAGTAGGTTGCCATGACCCATATAGGTATCAGTAGGTCCCTTGTCTACATCACAGCCAATGCTATTTTGACAACTTTGCTGCTAAAATAACATTTTAATTCCTTGAACTAGGACCTTGAAACTTCACAGGTATGTTATACTGGATCAGTAGATGAAACATATTTTTTCACTGTCAAATTATTATAGGTCAAGGCCACAGTCAATGCTGTTTTGACAACTTTAATTGTACAATCATTAGATAACCACTTGAACTAGGACCTTGAAACTTCACAGGTATTTTGTCTGGATCAGTAGATCACAGCCAATAATGCCTTGAAAACTCTGCTTGTATAATATATTTACACTTCATATGTTTGATGAAATGGATCAGTAGATGGCATCTATCATTTCCAATGTCAGAGGGTTAAAGGTCAAAGTCAAAGCCACTGTTGCTTTTCACAATTTTATTCAAACAGTTACTTTAGAACAGTTTGATGCAGAAGGTCGCAGTGACCCTTATGTTCATGAATTCTCATGTAATCAATCACATGTTTCTGTCATAACACTAACTTGTTTTTCTCGAAGACATCCTATCGCATTTGCGGATCTAGCCTCCCCCCACCATTTCGAGTTTGAAATGGCTAATCATTTCTTAGGGGAGTACCCCCAAACCCTCTTGCCAACTTTTTAAACCATATAAATTTGGTTCTGAGGGAGGGGTGCAAGTCGAAAGGATACTCACCTACTTTGCCTCCTCTCACGTCAAATTCTGGACTCACCCCCGCATCGTGTGAGTGGTATGCAGCCGTTTAGTGGACACACAAAATGTCGATACTAGGTGTTACGTGATCATTCTGGTGCCCACTTGACTTTTGCATGTAATTGCGCTTCAAGCCAACGTCTTATGGTCCCTGTCAAAAGTTTTATTTCATTTGTGTACTCATGTAGCCCTGTGGACGGAGCGACAGGAGACATCTCCGTGCGCAGCGGCGCTCGACCGGAAGTTGTTCTCCATCAGCAACCAGTGCTCGGTGGTCCTCGAGTCTCCCGGCACCCTTGCCAATTTAACCGGAAATAAGTGCACGTACGTTAATCTTTCGGATTTGTTATGTCTTTATTCAGTATATGTATATCACAAGTTGTATCTCGAATTAATTTTCAAACGAAGTTAGAATGGGGTATATTGGAGTCATTATAAGATTGGTTGATGAGTCGGTCTTCGGGTTGGTTGGTTGGTTGATGGGTCGGGCAGTTGGTTAGTCGGTCGTGGAGCAAACTACTTCCACATTGCTTTGGTGCGAGGTACATATGACTATGAATTGAATTAGAACTTAGCCATTTTTTTCCTGATCGATTGTCATCGTTTCAAAGACTTACCGTGCGTGTATGTATTATGTTTGTGTGTACGGCTATGATACACTTTATGATGCATGTTTAAGAGGGATTGCTCTAATACTTGTTAATTCGTCTGTTGTTGTTTTTTTAGAGAAAACTATTGAGCTATTGTAAAAGCCTTGGTGTCCTTATTGGTGTCGAGCAGAACCTTTAATATTGGGTATACCTTAAAAACGATCAAGATATTCAAGAGATTATAACTTTGGACTCCAATACACTTGTTCACAGTGCCCCGTTTGTTTACCCAAATGGGACGCTATTGTTTATTTTTGCGATTGTAAATTGAAACTTTAAATACCTTTATCCCGTGTCAAAGCCTCTTATGGGGGTAGTAACCATTCTTTTATAGCTCTAGTTACCATATTTACCATCCTGTAAACAGCAAGTGATTTTTTTTATCAGGTATATACAATATATAGGGGTTGATAAATAATATTGAGTCTTTTTGTGATAATGTTGGTATGAAAGTGAAACTTGAAAAATCTAAAATTATGTTTTTTAGAAATGGTGGGCCTTTAAGGCAGTATGAACATTGGACATACAAAGGTGATAGAATAAAAGTGGTCTCCTTTTACAAATACCTTGGGGCATATTTACACCGAAGATATCGTGGTCGATGACAAAGATCACGATGGCGAAGCAGGCAACAAAAGCTTTAATGAGCATCTTTTCATGTCAGAAGCACTTTTTTTATGCCAAAACAGGCATTTAAGCTCTTTAATAGCATGATATTGCCAATCTTGTGTTATTCTGCAGAAATTTGGGGATACCAATACGCAGAGAACATCGAACGTGTTCATTTTAAGTTTTGTAATGATGTATGTGGACTTAATAAAAATGTGTCAAACTTCTTTGCACTGAGCGAAAGTGGACGATTACCCATTTCAATTACTTATAACCATAGATGCATATCGTATTGGGAAAAACTTGTTCAAATGCTTCCAAACAGATATCCAAGACAGATGTACCTTCTGTTACGAAGTCAAGACTCGAACGGCAGAACAAATTTGGCCTCCCACGTAAAAAGACTGTTGTTTGAGTATGGTTTTGGATATGCATGGCTGGCAAATGACATTGGGAATACAAAGTTGTTCTTGCAAACATTCAAAACCCGGATTAAAGACTGTGCGTTACAAAAACTTCAAGCACAAATAAACAATTCGCCAAGGGTATTTTACTACCGTGAATTAAAAACGCTTTTAAATGGCGAACGTTATTTGTTTGTTGATATGCCAAGTATGTATAAACGATGTTTCTCTAATTTTCGCTGTTCTGGGCATCAACTTATGATTGAAAAAGGGCGTCATATGGATATTAGCCGTGAATATAGATATTGTCAATTTTGTTTAAACATGCGACATGTTTATTCAGTAGAAGATAAGTTCCACATGTTTTTGATATGTCCTTTGTATGATACAATAAGAAGAAATATGTTTCCCCCTTCCTTATTGGCTAAATCATTCAGAAACTGTACATTTATTCACCAGAATTATGGCTACTGAAAATGATAGAGAGATTTTCATTGTAGCAAAATTTGTATATGAATGCAGCAAAGTACGAGAAGAGTTCATGAAGGGGTTGATTTCCTAAAATTGTACTTCCAGTTTGTGTTCTATAACTGTTGTATATACCATAAGATTTATACAATCTCATATGTTTTGTGTCTTATTTGCCATTGTATTATATTTACCACTTTTCACATACGTTTGATCAATTATTGTTAATGCCATGTAAAATATTAATCTCATGATAATAGTTTAAACGCTTCAATAATTTCATATATTTTACTCTTGAAATTACATTGTAAGTGTTATTTTCTTTGTGATGTGATTTGTTATTATCATGGATAAACATGTTATTATTATGTATTTTTAACACAAATCTGTCTGTATTTTTGGCTGGCGGCCTTTCATTACAAATAAACATTTGTATTCGTATTCGTATAGAAGGAAATGAAATTAAGAGACACAGTTTTGTTAACCCATAACATATCAATAAAACTTTTACGGTCATTTGACACCTGCTATAATATGTTTTTTTCAGCATGTTTGAAGTGTTTTACCAGTGCAGCTATAACTATATACCATCAAGTTTGCGGTATACTGAGTGTGAACGTCAACACACGGAATTACGTAAAGTAGCGTACAATAACGTCGCGAACGTGGCGAGCAACGTCAACAACGTCCCCTTACTGTCAGACTTCACAGACTGCGTGGGTAAGGAAGTTTTTCATTCTTTAATTTGTAGAAATAAGAAGATATCTGTATCTGGGGGTTTTGCCATGATTTTAGCTCGCCTGTTGTTGTTGTTTTGTTTAATTTTCGAGGTTTGTCATATGACGTCATCGTCGGTGATGCAAACAGCAAGACATTGATCGTAACTAAAATCGTAAAATCGGCATAGTGTTCTTAGTACTAGTGTATTTCCAACATATGTACAACACAGCCAATAAACCTGACTTTAAGAAGTGTCGTTGCTCTGCCTCGGTCTTGACCAGCTTGAATAATGGGCGAGTGTTTTATTCGTTAGCGGTGCTCTTGCTAAGTTTTAAATATACAAGTTTGTTGATTTTAAGATATGAATCTGCAAGATGACGCTGAAAATGATGTTTGATTATAAAAAAAGTATTTTACAAATATATATCTGTAAATGTTTAAATCAAATTGTTGATTGCCACCAATAACCAAAACAGTGAATAGATTGTGTATTCGCGATTCGGTCCACCAAAACTGTATTTGGCTTTGTGTATGTTTAGATCGGCCGGTGATGACTCCTGGTGACGTTTGTAACAGCCCCGATAAGCTGCTGGCTATCGTGGACACGCGCTGCTACCGGAAGTTCCGTCTCCTTACTGATTCCAACGTCTGTCAGTAAGTAGTCTCGCATATGGGATTCCAACGTTGGCTCATCCTTAGAGGTTTATATGGGACATATTACATCCACAATAGTATTTCATCTACTATCAAAGCTTTATATAAGGTTTATTTTCATATTTGGTCAATTTAATATTTTTACCCTATACGATGCACCATGGCGTGTGTCATTCCCATTCATCAGAGGTTTGATTATGATAAATATGTGTCACGGATAGCACCATCACTCTGGTGAACGAGAATGGGTGTGTGTGAGCATTTGGATTACCTCGGCCATTTCCCATCGAAAACAACCGATGATTTATGCCGGTACATCAGTAGAAGAAGTTCGTAAAATTTTAAATATAATTATTAATAATTATTGTGTGTTAAAGTGAGTTTTATACTACTTAGTTTTAAATGATTGCCAGTGCAGTGTAGTAGTTCAATAAATAATTAAGATTCCCAAGAGTAAAATCATTAAGTTTTAACTGCTAAATTGAAATTACTACGCCATCTACTTGCAGCGTACTTAAATATAAAGATTTCTGACATTAAAAACCGTCTATAAACATCCGAGGTTGATATCGATAGAAAATGGCCGAGGTGTTCCGAATGGTCTTTGAGAAGTAGTAAAACTAAGTTACTGGAAGCCTGCGCTGTGATGTTTTTACGATCATTTTAAATATGTACACATGTACTAGTCTATTGCTCTAGACGGGATTTGATAAGGGCAGGGTGCTAGGTCAGAAAGGGCACTTTTGATGCGCATTGAATGAGCCTTAATGGGGCACTTGCAAGGGCCAATGTTCATTTCATACGTAGTGTGTATGTGTTGTAATTACTTTAAATACTAATAGTTTGTATAAATACCTGAGCTGTTATCTTTACCTAAGTGTCAAAAGTATGTATATATTTTATTTTTATACTTATTTCTGTAAAATTGACTTGACAATATGTCGAATAAATATCAAATATAGTTAATAATAATCAAAGAGGGCTCTGTCAAACAAAAGGGCACAGCAGGGCATAGTAAAAAGGCAGCAGGATGCCGGAAAAGGGAAGCAATGTGCTCCCTCTGCTATATAGGCCGAGCTGGAGCACTTCTAGTAGAATGCCGAATATTATCGCATTTGTTTCTAACGTTACTGCGTATCTCGACGTCGACGTCAAAACGTACGAAGTTTGAAAAAAAAACACAAGGTGATGATTACTTCTGAGTGTCAAATTTATAAGTATATACATATTTTTTTCTGCAGAATTCTCAGTGAGTTTGTATACGAGTGCAGTCCGTTGGTTCTCGGCCAGCTAGGAATTACATGCGCAGACGACAGTGTTATGCACGCACTGACAACGCTCTCTGACGTCATCAAACAAGCATACTACTTGGATGTTGGAAAGTTGCAAGCAGAGAACGAAGGGAAATGTATAGGTAATAAAACTGACTTTGGCGGGGATTTTACCAGCAGTTCGTCCCCGCAGGGCGGGGATTTTACCCGGGCTTGGCTGGACCGAAAGTCAAAGTACCCGCTATTACCCGGACCTTTGGGGGCCGTTGTTACAATTGACTGGTGCATTACTTCGTTTAAAAACAAATTCATATCAGCACCTGTGAACATTAACAAACATTCAAACTATGCGTTGTAGAGTTGAACAAAAACCGATGTAATAATTAATTTTTATAACACCGGTAACATATCGACGCCTCAATGGTCCAGCTATTAATACCTCGTCTAACAATCCAGAGGGCCCGGAATCGGATCCTGCTTTCGATCTTATTAAATTATTCCTTATTATTATATTTCTTTCTGAATTTTATGTATTAAATTTCATTTATTTCTAACTTTCATGCTTGCAAGTGTATTTCGAAAAAGAAATGAAACCTGTTATATATTTGATTACATTTAAGCTGATAATTGACATTTGGTTGGTTTAGGAGTAATGATGGTTTTTTGACGTTATACACACATGTTTGACTCTTGAACTACGTACGTATTTAAAACATTTAAAATAAACTTTTACGGTATATTGACGCCAGCTTTAATTCACTACTTTTGACGTTATACACACATGTTTGACCCTTGAACTACGTACGTATTTAAAACATACTTTTACGGTACATTGACGCCAGCTTTAATTTGCCCCTTTTGACGTTATACACACATGTTTGACCCTTGAATTACGTACGTATTTAAAACATTTAAAACATACTTTTACGGTATATTGACGCCAGCTTTAATTTGCCCCTTTTGACGTTATACACACATGTTTGACCCTTGAACTACGTACGTATTTAAAACATTTAAAACATACTTTTACGGTATATTGACGCCAGCTTTAATTTGCCCCTTTTGACGTTATACACACATGTTTGACCCTTGAATTACGTACGTATTTAAAACATTTAAAACCAACTCTTACAGTATATTGACGCCAGCTTTAATTCACTACTTTTGACGTTGTACACACATGTTTGACCCTTGAATTACGTACGTATTTAAAACATTTAAAACCAACTCTTACAGTATATTGACGCCAGCTTTAATTCACTACTTTTGACGTTATACACACATGTTTGACCCTTGAATTACGTACGTATTTAAAACATTTAAAACCAACTCTTACAGTATATTGACGCCAGCTTTAATTCACTACTTTTGACGTTATACACACATGTTTGACCCTTGAATTACGTACGTATTTAAAATATTTAAAACCAACTCTTACAGTATATTGACGCCAGCTTTAATTCATTTTCAGATAAATCACGATTGCAGCAGGCAGGAACGCTGTGAACGGATGACATACTGTGACTTGCTAGAAGCATGAAGCATTTACATTTGCTCAAAAATAGTGCCCATCTACTCCATGTATCAACGTGTTCATATTATAATTACATTCGAACCCCGTTGGCTCGAACTCCCAGGGATCGGCGATAATACTTCGAGCCTCGGAAAAATCGAGCCAAGCGGGAATGCTTACATTTAGTATAAAGAAATCGGTCCTTTACATAAAGTTCGAGCCAACAAGGAATTCGAGCCAATCGAGTTCGAGCCAACGGTGTTCGACTGTATTGAGATGTACCTCTGTGACACTGTTGGAAGTGTATCAGCATTAGACCATATCAATGTTATTTATCCTTGTCGTTATGTCCAATATATAGCATGTTATAAGTAATAGTTACCGCAAACACTGCTCGTGTTATTCAAATGATACACGAGCGCGAAGCGGGAAGGTGAACTCTTAATCACGAGGGTTGTTGATGGAGTTGTAATTATTTTGTTCCATATGTTTATGGACAGCATTTAGTAAGTAGTGTGCGTATAAGTGAATAGCGTTGGGGGTTTTCCGCACGTTAGTTATTGCACGGTTAAGCTCCGCCTACTTGGTTACCGTTCCGATAAGGGGGATTATGTATAAATATTTAACTATAAAACACCACCAAATTAACTTATTATAGGCATTGGTTATTCGTAATTTACGATTCGTTATAAGCATGGTGTAGCATTTAGCTTAAACGAAACGCATGAGTATTTAAATGTATGAAGTGTACGTCCAGGCGGTTCGTACATAAGCGTTAAAGATGTCCGAATTTTACTCGTGGCAATCGGTCATGGGCTCAAACACTTCATTTTCATATCCTCCCGAAATAGTCACCATTTGTTTCATCCAACACAGGACACGGACTAGATGGTGATTGTTATTCTCTCGTGTTATTGTGAGGATCATACTACACCATGCTTAACAAATATTTCTTTATTTGACGTATAAACACATTATACTGACGTGCATTTGTGTATTTACATATTCCATACCGCCCTCTTCAAGTGCCGAGTTCTCTTTAGAAAGCCGCGTAGCAAAAGGAGGGAGTTTAATTCTCACAGTATGCCTGTATCGGTATATAATAATTAATTGTCTCCGTCTCTCTATATGGAATACTCATTAAGTGCTATAAAGTTAAAAACTTTTTTAAAAACCGTTTGGCCTAAAATAATATGTTTGTTTCCGGTTTCAATCCCCCAAAAAGGATTATTATATAAGTCGGAAAATCTTTTCTTTTTTGAACATTTTTTTATAAGCCATTTTTTTCGGGATGTTTTTCTGTTACCAAAAACTAAAGATATAGATGCTATAGATCATTCAGTATTGGCATCGCTGGTATTATTAAACCCCGAAAATACTTCATTATTAAATTGTAATTGATTAAAATCAACCAAATGAAAAAAAGACTTCTCATTGACAAACTAATAAAAACGTCCAGGGTCGGGGCAAAAAATAGGGTAGGTCGGGAAACCGGAAACAAACATATTATTTCTTTACGCCTTAGTTGTATACTGACTATATATTATATAATAATATTGTTCATAGTATCGTTGCATTTGTAATATATTTATGTCTAGAATGTTTAAATTATGCTTCATACTTAAACGGATTCAAATGTGTGTTTTTCGTATACATGTTCTCATAATAACCATTCTTGCAAATTGTCTTACCGAATTGTATTTTTGAAAATGTACATATTTAAACCATATGAAACTCATGTAAGCTTGTAGCTAAATACAAGTTGTCTTCTTTTAAAGTTTGCATGCCGTACTGTTTACCGTGTCGACACAACAATATGTTCGTTGTACACTAAGATTTACAGGGGCACACTATAGGTTGGTGCACTTTTTCAGTTTTAATGTATTATATTGTTTATCTCCTTTAACTTTAATAATTAAAATAAAACAAAGTGTGTGATAAGTGTACAAATATCAAAATATTAGCGATATTTTGGAGTTTCATTGTCTAGTGACCACGTAGCTATTAATTGTTATTTTTTTTAAAGACTTATACTTTTAATCTGTAAACAATTCGTATGTTGTTGTTTTGATTGTTTAGGTTAAATGAGTTATAGATGCAGTCTCACAAATTGACCGATTCGACTTTTTTGTGTCTCAGAATCAGCTGATTTGGGCAGCAATCCATTCAATTCAGTCATATAAGATAACTTACAATAAAACATATCACATTGTTTGGTAAATGCTAAATATTTCATTTTTCTTAAACGTTAGCAAAGCTAAAAGCCATAAAACATTAGGTTTCGATGGTAAATATGAAAAACTGCTATCTGATCTTTTGTGAGCAGTCTTATATCACTGGTTTCCTGACCTTTACGCAATTATTGGCTCATTCCAAGAATATTATATCAGAACGGTCAGTCTGTGAGAGTGCAAAACGGTAGATCTGTGAAACTGCAGCTTTAAACATATTAAATGCATTAAAATTAAAAAAAAGTATTGTTATGCGCCACTGATTGATTAAACAAGAGAAATTCAACAAAGTAACTTTATTGACAAAGCTTAAATAACAGCGAGAAATTATATCAGGTTACGTATCATCAGATAATTGCATAGGTTACATTCAACTAAACATATTACTGGCGTTGCATCAACCTATAATGTGCCCCTTTAAGTGTTGAATGGAATGCTCGTTCAAGTCTACAAACCTACAAACCATGTAACATATATTTCTAATTGAATAAAAAAAACTGAGTATGCCAAAATGTACCTGTTCTGAAATGACCCCAGCAACAGTAATTGCTGATAACATAATTCTGGAAATTGTTATAAGCTTTGAGGTAGAACCTCTCTGTATTACATATTAATTTATGTCTCAAAACATTCAGGTAAACTTCATGCAATCATCGAAAAACTTAACGTTATTTTAGTCAAATTTCGTGTTAACAGTTTCTTTGTTCTGCTAGTACATTTCTCTTATTGTATTGTATTGTATTGTATTGTATTGTATTATATTGTTATACATTGTATTATGACTCTCGTATTTTATATTATTTTCTATATACAGATTTACAATTATTTACAGTATTTTTATTGTTATAAATAAATTATTGTAAATTAAATACTATCTATTCCCTCATTAAACATGAGGCTGAAATAAACATGATTAATGATTTATTACGCATAAAAAGATTCGTCAACATGTATGGATTTCAATAAAAAAAACCTGCTCGAAACTGTTTTTCTTTCTTGCTTTTCGGTTTAATATCGAGTTGAATCAGTGAAATATCAACAGTGATATTTTCATGTTAACAAAGCAGTGAAAATATGAACTTCTTTTAAAAGTATTTGTAGTTACTTCCCTTAATTAAAAAACTGAATAATTCACTCTCGAAACAGCAAAGTTTGTCAAAATTTATTTAAAAAACTTAGGAATACATTCTTATTTATTATAAGATAAACACATCTTACCATTTAAGTGAAATTAGACTGATTTCTGACAGTGAGTGTGATTGACTGCCGTCAGAAGATGGCGTAAACTCTGACATTGTCGACACATTCAACTATCGGAACTCCTCGGCCAATTTCCATCGAGAACATCCTCGGATGAATAAGGCACATTACACCAATCCGGAAGTGCCTCCTCATTGATACACGCCTTATTTCTGTTAATTAACATACTGTATGACAGTGGACCAAAGCATGGTTTTACCGTCTCAAACCATTGGCTACCTTCCTTATCTATAGGTTTTGAAGCTGAATGGTTTGTGATTTCAAAAACAGGCTGAATATGCTGGATCTACTTCATCTACTGTTTATAGTTAAAACCAATGGTGAATTGCTTACGAAAAGACAGATCTTCTTTTAGCAGCCAGACGTATTTTGCGGATAATTATAGTATTTCAAATCATCAAGAAAAAAAACGCTGGAAGGAGAAATATTCCGAAGAGCTGAAGGTAACCTGCAGTATCCTCAAGGTAATTTATATAATATGCGTTCTGAGCTTGGCTTGATCCTCCGATATTATCTATTTCTGAACTATTTTCCATGTAGTCTGGTATGGTCATTCCTTTCAAGTAATGCGAGTGTAACATAGCAACACATGTTCCACTCCAAATCAAGGAAATCGTCGCGGTACGCTGTGATTAAAGTGCCCTCGCCCTATGTGGTATGACGAACAACAGGACTCTTAACCGTGAGGGAAACCAGAATCCAGTGGAGCCAATTTGTTTGAAATGCTTTTAAAAAGATGTGCGTGAAGTTAGTATCGTAGCACCGTATCACCATATCACCGAGGCGATGCGGTGCTAGCACCGTATCACCATCAAAATCAATACAATAAGAGAATTAATCTCAAGAAAACATGTAAGACTCGTTCTCGCAGAAACGAGCAAGGGGACCATAGGGACCTATGTCACTGTGTAGCCGAGACCTGGCCCTAGCTGATGGCACATGTGAATACCCTAGGATTTTAGGCAGGCTATGCGGGATACGGACATGAACTCGATTCCCAATGCCAATTTGGCCCATATTCAGACACTGTTATGGTGCGGATGCCTTAAGAACGAGCAAGGGGACCAATGGCACTGTATCCAAGGGTTACCTGGCGGTGTGATACATTCGGGGAAACTGTTAATACTAGGAGGATTTTAGTCTGGCCCCGTCCTTAGCCCAACATTATGCGTATATGGGCAATATAAGCCCTATTGACCCCTACCATTCATGTAAGACTCGTTCTCGCAGAAACGAGCAAGGGGACCATAGGGACCTATGTCACTGTGTAGCCGAGACCTGGCCCTAGGTGATGGCACGTGTGAATACCCTAGGATTTTAGGCAGGCTATGCGGGATACGGACATGAACTCGATTCCCTATGCCAATTTGGCCCATATTCAGACACTGTTATGGTGCGGATGCCTTAAGAACGAGCAAGGGGACCAATGACACTGTATCCAAGGGTTATCTGGCGGTGTGATACATTCGGGGAAACTGTTAATACTAGGAGGATTTAGTCTGGCCCCGTCCTTAGCCCAACATTATGCGTATATGGGCAATATAAGCCCTATTGACCCCTACCATTCATGTAAGATTCGTTCTCGCAGAAACGAGCAAGGGGACCATAGGGACCTATGTCACTGTGTGGCCGAATCCTGGCCCTAGGTGATGGCACATGTGAATACCCAAGGATTTTAGACAGGCTATGCCGGATAGGGACGAACTGACCCGAAACATTTACCTAGGGGACATAACGATAAGTTTAGGGATGAACTAGGTCACGAGGCTTACTGTATGATATATTTATATCGCTTGAGCTGTTGTACTGAGTAGCCGAAAATAGAGCTCGAAAAACTTTGCTGCTGCAAACGCCATTTTGGGGACGGACTGACCCGATTATTGGACTAAGGGGACCATATCAAAAAGTGTAGTTATAAACTAGGTACAGGGCCTATAATATCAACTATAGAGATCTGAGGAGCTTTTTTCTTGAGTAGTCGAAAATAAAACATGAGAATTCGACTAAGGGGACAATAACGAAAAGTGTCATGTTGAGCATGACTCGCTTAATGCGCTCTCATGGCTCATGTTCTAGGCATTGACACGTTCGCTTAAACTTATCATGGCTATTGCCACTATGCTAGAGTGGTCGGCATTTGGAATCACTTCAACCTCAAACAGACCATTGTATTCGGAAAAGTCTGGTTTGAGCACATTTAGCACGTGAACATTGCCTTATGCCTCAATATGCTGTGATGGCTCATGTTCGAGGCATTCACGAGTGTATGTTCAATAACCATGAGTATTGCCAGAGTGGTAGGAGTATGGAATCATTTCAACCTCACATAGGCCATTGATCTGGGAAAACTCTGGTCTGAGCATATTGAACGAACACATGAACATTCCTTTATACATCGCTAAGGTTTTTTGAGCACACAACATGCAAATCCCGTGTCAATGGAAAAAACGTTATTTTGGTAAAAAAAAATGTAAATCATTTGTAAATAAAAAAAATTGTTGTATTTTAACAAAAGTTTTGAAAAGTTATATATAACTGCATTCCAGGCATATGCAGTGATCTTATTCTGCTTGTTAATGGAGAACACTGCGTTGGAGATTGATTAACACCGGCTTGCAGACATCAGGTAGCTTAGCTTCAGATTTGAAATTGAGGGTGTTTCTAGCACAGTTTCGAATTAAATTTGGCCCTATATAAGAAACAGTCGGAACATAGTACCTGTTCAACAAAAACAATAGCTTTATATTTTTTAGAGACAGATATTGCCGAAATTTACCTTCAATGCCTTATAGATAGAAATTTGGGATCCCCGATTCGCATCTTACGATCAACAATCGAATGATGACCAAACGATTGACTGCTACCGAACATCCGTATTAACGGAGGGTACACAGGGGTAACATTTTGGATGGTATAACAGGTACAGGAGAGTAAACAGTGATTATTTACATGGGAAAAGAGGGGTTTTCGTTAAGCAGTGTTGTTGAGTATCCAATATGTTTACTATGAAACTTCAGTGATAGTTTGCTATTTGCCCTATTTGTTTTTGGGTCAGTAGGTCAAAGTTCAAGCTCACAGTCAACAGTGTTATGAACTATTTGCCCGCACAACAACTTAAGAACGGCTGAGGTAGGACCTTGACACTTGAATAGTAGGTTGCCATGACCCATATAGGTATCAGTAGGTCCCTTGTCTACATCACAACCAATGCTATTTTGACAACTTTGCTGCTAAAATAACAATTTAATTCCTTGAACTAGGACCTTGATACTTCACAGGTATGTTATACTGGATCAGTAGATGAAACATATTTTTTCACTGTCAAATTATTATAGGTCAAGGCCACAGTCAATGCTGTTTTGACAACTTTAATTGTACAATCATTAGATAACCACTTGAACTAGGACCTTGAAACTTCACAGGTATTTTGTCTGGATCAGTAGATCACAGCCAATAATGCTTTGAAAACTCTGCTTGTATAATATATTTACACTTCATATGTTTGATGAAATGGATCAGTAGATGGCATCTATCATTTCCAATGTCAGAGGGTTAAAGGTCAAAGTCAAAGCCACTGTTGCTTTTCACAATTTTATTCAAACAGTTACTTAAGAACAGTTTGATGCAGAAGGTCGCAGTGACCCTTATGTTCATGAATTCTCATGTAATCAATCACATGTTTCTGTCATAACACTAACTTGTTTTTCTCGAAGACATCCTATCGCATTTGCGGATCTAGCCTCCCCCCACCATTTCGAGTTTGAAATGGCTAATCATTTCTTAGGGGAGTACCCCCAAACCCTCTTGCCAACTTTTTAAACCATATAAATTTGGTTCTGAGGGAGGGGTGCAAGTCGAAAGGATACTCACCTACTTTGCCTCCTCTCACGTCAAATCCTGGACTCACCCCCGCATCGTGTGAGTGGTATGCAGCCGTTTAGTGGACACACAAAATGTCGATACTAGGTGTTACGTGATCATTCTGGTGCCCAGTTGACTTTTGCATGTAATTGCGCTTCAAGCCAACGTCTTATGGTCCCTGTCAAAAGTTTTATTTCATTTGTGTACTCATGTAGCCCTGTGGACGGAGCGACAGGAGACATCTCCGTGCGCAGCGGCGCTCGACCGGAAGTTGTTCTCCATCAGCAACCAGTGCTCGGTGGTCCTCGAGTCTCCCGGCACCCTTGCCAATTTAACCGGAAATAAGTGCACGTACGTTAATCTTTCGGATTTGTTATGTCTTTATTCAGTATATGTATATCACAAGTTGTATCTCGAATTAATTTTCAAACGAAGTTAGAATGGGGTATATTGGAGTCATTATAAGATTGGTTGATGAGTCGGTCTTCGGGTTGGTTGGTTGGTTGATGGGTCGGGCAGTTGGTTAGTCGGTCGTGGAGCAAACTACTTCCACATTGCTTTGGTGCGAGGTACATATGACTATGAATTGAATTAGAACTTAGCCATTTTTTTCCTGATCGATTGTCATCGTTTCAAAGACTTACCGTGCGTGTATGTATTATGTTTGTGTGTACGGCTATGATACACTTTATGATGCATGTTTAAGAGGGATTGCTCTAATACTTGTTAATTCGTCTGTTGTTGTTTTTTTAGAGAAAACTATTGAGCTATTGTAAAAGCCTTGGTGTCCTTATTGGTGTCGAGCAGAACCTTTAATATTGGGTATACCTTAAAAACGATCAAGATATTCAAGAGATTATAACTTTGGACTCCAATACACTTGTTCACAGTGCCCCGTTTGTTTACCCAAATGGGACGCTATTGTTTATTTTTGCGATTGTAAATTGAAACTTTAAATACCTTTATCCCGTGGCAAACCCTCTTATGGGGGTAGTAACCATTCTTTTATAGCTCTAGTTACCATATTTACCATCCTGTAAACAGCAAGTGATTTTTTTATCAGGTATATACAAATGGATATAGGGGTTGATAAATAATATTGAGTCTTTTTGTGATAATGTTGGTATGAAAGTGAACCTTGAAAAATCTAAAATTATGGTTTTTAAAAATGGTGGGCCTTTAAGGCAGTATGAACATTGGACATACAAAGGTGATAGAATAAAAGTGGTCTCCTTTTACAAATACCTTGGGGCATATTTACACCGAAGATATCGTGGTCGATGACAAAGGTCACGATGGCGAAGCAGGCAACAAAAGCTTTAATGAGCATCTTTTCATGTCAGAAGCATTTCGGATTTTTTTTATGCCAAAACAGGCATTTAAGCTCTTTAATAGCATGATATTGCCAATCTTGTGTTATTCTGCAGAAATTTGGGGATTCCAATACGCAGAGAACATCGAACGTGTTCATTTTAAGTTTTGTAAAGATGTATGTGGACTTAATAAAAATGTGTCAAACTTCTTTGCACTGAGCGAAAGTGGACGATTACCCATTTCAATTACTTATAACCTTAGATGCATATTGGGAAAAACTTGTTCAAATGCTTCCAAACAGATATCCAAGACAGATGTACCTTCTGTTACGAAGTCAAGACTCGAACGGCAGAACAAATTTGGCCTCCCACGTAAAAAGAATGTTGTTTGAAAACGGTTTTGGATATGCATGGCTGGCAAATGACATTGGGAATACAAAGTTGTTCTTGCAAACATTCAAAACCCGGATTAAAGACTGTGCGTTACAAAAACTTCAAGCACAAATAAACAATTCGCCAAAGGTATTTTACTACCGTGAATTAAAAACGCTTTTAAATGGCGAACGTTATTTGTTTGTTGATATGCCAAGTATGTATAAACGATGTTTCTCTAATTTTCGCTGTTCTGGGCATCAACTTATGATTGAAAAAGGGCGTCATATGGATATTAGCCGTGAATATAGATATTGTCAATTTTGTTTAAACATGCGACATGCTTATTCAGTAGAAGATAAGTTCCACATGTTTTTGATATGTCCTTTGTATGATACAATAAGAAGAAATATGTTTCCTCCTTCCTTATTTGCTAAATCATTCAGAAACTGTACATTTATTCACAAGAATTATGGCTACTGAAAATGATAGAGAGATTTTCATTGTAGCAAAATATGTATATGAATGCAGCAAAGTACGAGAAGAGTTCATGAAGGGGTTGATTTCCTAAAATTGTACTTCCAGTTTGTGTTCTATAACTGTTGTATATACCATAAGATTTATACAATATCATATGTTTTGTGTCTTATTTGCCATTGTATTATATTTACCACTTTTCACATACGTTTGATCAATTATTGTTAATGCCATGTAAAATATTAATCTCATGATAATAGTTTAAACGCTTCAATAATTTCATATATTTTACTCTTGAAATTACATTGTAAGTGTTATTTTCTTTGTGATGTGATTTGTTATTATCATGGATAAACATGTTATTATTATGTATTTTTAACACAAATCTGTCTGTATTTTTGGCTGGCGGCCTTTCATTACAAATAAACATTTGTATTCGTATTCGTATAGAAGGAAATGAAATTAAGAGACACAGTTTTGTTAACCCATAACATATCAATAAAACTTTTACGGTCATTTGACACCTGCTATAATATGTTTTTTTCAGCATGTTTGAAGTGTTTTACCAGTGCAGCTATAACTATATACCATCAAGTTTGCGGTATACTGAGTGTGAACGTCAACACACGGAATTACGTAAAGTAGCGTACAATAACGTCGCGAACGTGGCGAGCAACGTCAACAACGTCCCCTTACTGTCAGACTTCACAGACTGCGTGGGTAAGGAAGTTTTTCATTCTTTAATTTGTAGAAATAAGAAGATATCTGTATCTGGGGGTTTTGCCATGATTTTAGCTCGCCTGTTGTTGTTGTTTTGTTTAATTTTCGAGGTTTGTCATATGACGTCATCGTCGGTGATGCAAACAGCAAGACATTGATCGTAACTAAAATCGTAAAATCGGCATAGTGTTCTTAGTACTAGTGTATTTCCAACATATGTACAACACAGCCAATAAACCTGACTTTAAGAAGTGTCGTTGCTCTGCCTCGGTCTTGACCAGCTTGAATAATGGGCGAGTGTTTTATTCGTTAGCGGTGCTCTTGCTAAGTTTTAAATATACAAGTTTGTTGATTTTAAGATATGAATCTGCAAGATGACGCTGAAAATGATGTTTGATTATAAAAAAAAGTATTTTACAAATATATATCTGTAAATGTTTAAATCAAATTGTTGATTGCCACCAATAACCAAAACAGTGAATAGATTGTGTATTCGCGATTCGGTCCACCAAAACTGTATTTGGCTTTGTGTATGTTTAGATCGGCCGGTGATGACTCCTGGTGACGTTTGTAACAGCCCCGATAAGCTGCTGGCTATCGTGGACACGCGCTGCTACCGGAAGTTCCGTCTCCTTACTGATTCCAACGTCTGTCAGTAAGTAGTCTCGCATATGGGATTCCAACGTTGGCTCATCCTTAGAGGTTTATATGGGACATATTACATCCACAATAGTATTTCATCTACTATCAAAGCTTTATATAAGGTTTATTTTCATATTTGGTCAATTTAATATTTTTACCCTATACGATGCACCATGGCGTGTGTCATTCCCATTCATCAGAGGTTTGATTATGATAAATATGTGTCACGGATAGCACCATCACTCTGGTGAACGAGAATGGGTGTGTGTGAGCATTTGGATTACCTCGGCCATTTCCCATCGAAAACAACCGATGATTTATGCCGGTACATCAGTAGAAGAAGTTCGTAAAATTTTAAATATAATTATTAATAATTATTGTGTGTTAAAGTGAGTTTTATACTACTTAGTTTTAAATGATTGCCAGTGCAGTGTAGTAGTTCAATAAATAATTAAGATTCCCAAGAGTAAAATCATTAAGTTTTAACTGCTAAATTGAAATTACTACGCCATCTACTTGCAGCGTACTTAAATATAAAGATTTCTGACATTAAAAACCGTCTATAAACATCCGAGGTTGATATCGATAGAAAATGGCCGAGGTGTTCCGAATGGTCTTTGAGAAGTAGTAAAACTAAGTTACTGGAAGCCTGCGCTGTGATGTTTTTACGATCATTTTAAATATGTACACATGTACTAGTCTATTGCTCTAGACGGGATTTGATAAGGGCAGGGTGCTAGGTCAGAAAGGGCACTTTTGATGCGCATTGAATGAGCCATTAATGGGGCACTTGCAAGGGCCAATGTTCATTTCATACGTAGTGTGTATGTGTTGTAATTACTTTAAATACTAATAGTTTGTTATAAATACCTGAGCTGTTATCTTTACCTAAGTGTCAAAAGTATGTATATATTTTATTTTTATACTTATTTCTGTAAAATTGACTTGACAATATGTCGAATAAATATCAAATATAGTTAATAATAATCAAAGAGGGCTCTGTCAAACAAAAGGGCACAGCAGGGCATAGTAAAAAGGCAGCAGGATGCCGGAAAAGGGAAGCAATGTGCTCCCTCTGCTATATAGGCCGAGCTGGAGCACTTCTAGTAGAATGCCGAATATTATCGCATTTGTTTCTAACGTTACTGCGTATCTCGACGTCGACGTCAAAACGTACGAAGTTTGAAAAAAAACAACAAGGTGATGATTACTTCTGAGTGTCAAATTTATAATTATATACATATTTTTTTCTGCAGAATTCTCAGTGAGTTTGTATACGAGTGCAGTCCGTTGGTTCTCGGCCAGCTAGGAATTACATGCGCAGACGACAGTGTTATGCACGCACTGACAACGCTCTCTGACGTCATCAAACAAGCATACTACTTGGATGTTGGAAAGTTGCAAGCAGAGAACGAAGGGAAATGTATAGGTAATAAAACTGACTTTGGCGGGGATTTTACCAGCAGTTCGTCCCCGCAGGGCGGGGATTTTACCCGGGCTTGGCTGGACCGAAAGTCAAAGTACCCGCTATTACCCGGACCTTTGGGGGCCGTTGTTACAATTGACTGGTGCATTACTTCGTTTAAAAACAAATTCATATCAGCACCTGTGAACATTAACAAACATTCAAACTATGCGTTGTAGAGTTGAACAAAAACCGATGTAATAATTAATTTTTATAACACCGGTAACATATCGACGCCTCAATGGTCCAGCTATTAATACCTCGTCTAACAATCCAGAGGGCCCGGAATCGGATCCTGCTTTCGATCTTATTAAATTATTCCTTATTATTATATTTCTTTCTGAATTTTATGTATTAAATTTCATTTATTTCTAACTTTCATGCTTGCAAGTGTATTTCGAAAAAGAAATGAAACCTGTTATATATTTGATTACATTTAAGCTGATAATTGACATTTGGTTGGTTTAGGAGTAATGATGGTTTTTTGACGTTATACACACATGTTTGACTCTTGAACTACGTACGTATTTAAAACATTTAAAATAAACTTTTACGGTATATTGACGCCAGCTTTAATTCACTACTTTTGACGTTATACACACATGTTTGACCCTTGAACTACGTACGTATTTAAAACATTTAAAACATACTTTTACGGTATATTGACGCCAGCTTTAATTTGCCCCTTTTGACGTTATACACACATGTTTGACCCTTGAATTACGTACGTATTTAAAACATTTAAAACATACTTTTACGGTATATTGACGCCAGCTTTAATTTGCCCCTTTTGACGTTATACACACATGTTTGACCCTTGAACTACGTACGTATTTAAAACATTTAAAACATACTTTTACGGTATATTGACGCCAGCTTTAATTTGCCCCTTTTGACGTTATACACACATGTTTGACCCTTGAATTACGTACGTATTTAAAACATTTAAAACCAACTCTTACAGTATATTGACGCCAGCTTTAATTCACTACTTTTGACGTTGTACACACATGTTTGACCCTTGAATTACGTACGTATTTAAAACATTTAAAACCAACTCTTACAGTATATTGACGCCAGCTTTAATTCACTACTTTTGACGTTATACACACATGTTTGACCCTTGAATTACGTACGTATTTAAAACATTTAAAACCAACTCTTACAGTATATTGACGCCAGCTTTAATTCACTACTTTTGACGTTATACACACATGTTTGACCCTTGAATTACGTACGTATTTAAAATATTTAAAACCAACTCTTACAGTATATTGACGCCAGCTTTAATTCATTTTCAGATAAATCACGATTGCAGCAGGCAGGAACGTTGTGAACGGATGACATACTGTGACTTGCTAGAAGCATGAAGCATTTACATTTGCTCAAAAATAGTGCCCATCTACTCCATGTATCGACGTGTTCATACTTATAACTTACATTCGAACCCCGTTGGCTCGAACTCCCAGGGATCGGCGATAATACTTCGAGCCTCGGAAAAATCGAGCCAAGCGGGAATGCTTACATTTAGTATAAAGAAATCGGTCCTTTACATAAAGTTCGAGCCAACAAGGAATTCGAGCCAATCGAGTTCGAGCCAACGGTGTTCGACTGTATTGAGATGTACCTCTGTGACACTGTTGGAAGTGTATCAGCATTAGACCATATCAATGTTATTTATCCTTGTCGTTATGTCCATATATATAGCATGTTATAAGTAAATAGTTACCGCAAACACTGCTCGTGTTATTCAAATGATACACGAGCGCGAAGCGGGAAGGTGAACTCTTAATCACGAGGGTTGTTGATGGAGTTGTAATTATTTTGTTCCATATGTTTATGGACAGCATTTAGTAAGTAGTGTGCGTATAAGTGAATAGCGTTGGGGGTTTTCCGCACGTTAGTTATTGCACGGTTAAGCTCCGCCTACTTGGTTACCGTTCCGATAAGGGGGATTATGTATAAATATTTAACTATAAAACACCACCAAATTAACTTATTATAGGCATTGGTTATTCGTAATTTACGATTCGTTATAAGCATGGTGTAGCATTTAGCTTAAACGAAACGCATGAGTATTTAAATGTATGAAGTGTACGTCCAGGCGGTTCGTACATAAGCGTTAAAGATGTCCGAATTTTACTCGTGGCAATCGGTCATGGGCTCAAACACTTCATTTTCATATCCTCCCGAAATAGTCACCATTTGTTTCATCCAACACAGGACACGGACTAGATGGTGATTGTTATTCTCTCGTGTTATTGTGAGGATCATACTACACCATGCTTAACAAATACTTCTTTATTTGACGTATAAACACATTATACTGACCGTGCATTTGTGTATTTACATATTCCATACCGCCCTCTTCAAGTGCCGAGTTCTCTTTAGAAAGCCGCGTAGCAAAAGGAGGGAGTTTAATTCTCACAGTGTGCCTGTATCGGTATATAATAATTAATTGTCTCCGTCTCTCTATATGGAATACTCATTAAGTGCTATAAAGTTAAAAACTTTTTTAAAAACCGTTTGGCCTAAAATAATATGTTTGTTTCCGGTTTCAATCCCCCAAAAAGGATTATTATATAAGTCGGAAAATCTTTTCTTTTTTGAACATTTTTTTATAAGCCATTTTTTTCGGGATGTTTTTCTGTTACCAAAAACTAAAGATATAGATGCTATAGATCATTCAGTATTGGCATCGCTGGTATTATTAAACCCCGAAAATACTTCATTATAAAATTGTAATTGATTAAAATCAACCAAATGAAAAAAAAAGACTTCTCATTGACAAACTAATAAAAACGTCCAGGGTCGGGGCAAAAATAGGGTAGGTCGGGAAACCGGAAACAAACATATTATTTCTTTACGCCTTAGTTGTATACTGACTGTATACTATATAATAATATTGTTCATAGTATCGTTGCATTTGTAATATATTTATGTCTAGAATGTTTAAATTATGCTTCATACTTAAACGGATTCGAATGTGTGTTTTTCGTATACATGTTACTCATAATAACCATTCTTGCAAATTGTCTTACCGAATTGTATTTTTGAAAATGTACATATTTAAACCATATGAAACTCATGTAAGCTTGTAGCTAAATACAAGTTGTCTTCTTTTAAAGTTTGCATGCCGTACTGTTTACCGTGTCGACACAACAATATGTTCGTTGTACACTAAGATTTACAGGGGCACACTATAGGTTGGTGCACTTTTTCAGTTTTAATGTATTATATTGTTTATCTCATTTAACTTGAATGATTAAAATAAAACAAAGTGTGTGATAAGTGTACAAATATCAAAATATTAGCGATATTTTGGCGTTTCATTGTCTAGTGACCACGTAGCTATTAATTGTTATTTTTTTTAAAGACTTGTACTTTTAATCTGTACACAACTCGTATGTTGTTGTTTTGATTGTTTAGGTTAAATGAGTTATAGATGCAGTCTCACAAATTGACCGATTCGACTTTTTTGTGTCTCAGAATCAGCTGATTTGGGCAGCAATCCATTCAATTCAGTCATATAAGATAACTTACAATAAAACATATCTCATTGTCTGGTAAATGCTAAATATCTCATTTTTCTTAAACGTTAGCAAAGCTAAAAGCCATAAAACATTAGGTTTCGATGGTAAATATGAAAAACTGCTATCTGATCTTTTGTGAGCAGTCTTATATCACTGGTTTCCTGACCTTTACGCAATAATTGGCTCATTCCAAGAATATTATATCAGAACGGTCAGTCTGTGAGAGTGCAAAACGGTAGATCTGTGAAACTGCAGCTTTAAACATATTAAATGCATTAAAATTAAAAAAAATAATATTGTTTTGCGCCACTGATTGATTAAACAAGAGAAATTCAACAAAGTAACTTTATTGACAAAGCTTAAATAACAGCGAGAAATTATATCAGGTTACGTATCATCAGATAATTGCATAGGTTACATTCAACTAAACATATTACTGGCGTTGCATCAACCTATAATGTGCCCCTTTAAGTGTTGAATGGAATGCTCGTTACAAGTCTACTAAACCTACAAACCATGTAACATATATTTCTAATTGAATAAAAAAAACTGAGTATGCCAAAATGTACGTGTTCTGAAATGACCCCAGCAATAGTAATTGCTGATAACATAATTCTGGAAATTGTTATAAGCTTTGAGGTAGAACCTCTCTGTATTACATATTAATTTATGTCTCAAAACATTCAGGTAAACATCATGCAATCATCGAAAAACTTAACGTTATTTTAGTCAAATTTCGTGTTAACAGTTTCTTTGTTCTGCTAGTACTATTTCTCCTATTGTATTGTATTCTATTGTTATACATTTATATTATGACTCTCGTATTTCATATTATTTTCTATATACAGATTTACAATTATTTACAGTATTTTTATTGTTATAAATAAATTATTGTTAATTAAATACTATCTATTCCCTCATTAAACATGAGGCTGAAATAAACATGATTGATGATTTATTACGCATAAAAAGATTCGTCAACATGTATGGATTTCAATAAAAAAAAAACCTGCTCGAAACTGTTTTTCTTTCTTGCTTTTCGGTTTAATATCAAGTTGAATCAGTGAAATAACAACAGTGATATTTTCATATTAACAAACCAGTGAGAATATGGACTACTTTTAAAAGTAATTGTAGTTACTTCCCTTAATTCAAAAACTGAATAAGTCACTCTCGAAACAGCAACATTTTGTCAAAATTTATATAAAAACTTCAGAATACATTCTTATTTATTATAAGATAACCATTACCATTTACACTTACCATTTAAGTGAATTGACTGATCTCTGACAGTGATTGTGATTGAGTGCCGTCAGAAGATGGCGTAAACTCTGGCAAAGTCAACACATTCAACTATCGGAACTCCTCGGCCATTTTCCATCGAGAACATCCTCGTATGTATAGGGCAAATTACACCGATTCGGAAGTGCCACCTCATTGATACATACCTTGTTTCCGTTAATAAACATATGACAGTGAATCAAAGCATGGTTAATCCATCTTAAACCATTGGCTACCTTCCATATTTATAGGTTTTGAAGCTAAATGGTTTGTTATTTCAAAAACAGGCCAAACAGGCTGGATCTACTTGATCTAATTTTTATTGTTTACACCAAAGGTAATTGCTTACGAAAAAGACAGGGGAGAGAAAAACAAGTAATCTAGTTGTCGCTTTCGATTTGTCTTGCTTGGATGCCGCTACTCTAATAGCATGAAGAGTAGATCTTCTTTTAGCAGCCAAGGGTATTTTGCGGATAATTATAGTATTTCCAATCAGCAAGAAAAAAAACGCAGGAAGGAAAAATATTAAGAAGAGCTGAAGGTAACCTGCAGTATCCTCAAGGTAACATGAACGAGTCCCTCTAGTCACAGTTTTTCTGTTTCAACGTTTAGTGCGTGTGTACTCACTTTAAACCTGGTAAATGCAGTGCGGAATTGTTTTTGTTTTTTTAATGTCACCCAAATATTTCACAAAGTTCAACACGTTTTATATAAGCTGTTCGAATCGAGTTTATTTGAGCTGTTTATTTTGGCATACCAAATATGCTTATAAATGTCATAAATTCGTTGAGTAATAAGTTCCATTGGGATATCTGTTTTTTATACTCTGAATTTCCCAAATGAAACACATGCATCATTGAAACATGTTTTCGTGTAAAAAGGAGTTGGGCAAGTTCTAAGAAGGAATTTTAAACCATATTGGTTCATTTTCCGTTTGCATTTTTAATGAAATGTCTTTCAACAATATGAATTTGTATTAGTTTCAAAATTTCCAGACGATTTGGTGAACATTGAATTTTGACTTCTGGTGATATCTTTCAAAAAAAATAATAATGAGCACAAAAAGGGAAAACAGTGCCTAT
Source organism: Mya arenaria (assembly GCF_026914265.1). Classification (NCBI taxonomy): domain Eukaryota; kingdom Metazoa; phylum Mollusca; class Bivalvia; order Myida; family Myidae; genus Mya; species Mya arenaria. The sequence goes on along the minus strand of NC_069133.1, from coordinate 42,318,568 downwards.
AAATCATTTCCTGGTGTCAAAAAATGCAAATAAAGCCACAATACATTGTTGTTCATTGGATGGTGTCGAACATTATGGATATTTAAAACAATCCCTAATCTTGTTAGCTCAGTATTAAAATCATTGATAATAATCTTAAAAAAGGTAAAATAAATTTAACATTTAATGTATAAAACATATCAGAATTTTTGTTTTTAAAACCGAAAACTGAAAAATGTTTGGCGTTCCATCTACAACTGAGCATATAAAATCACATCCTCGGCACCCAGTGTATTATAACCTATATAATATGTTATAATATTATACTGGGTGCCGAGGATGATAAAATCATCTCAACGTATTCTATGAGGCATTATAATAACTATATATTTATAAAAAACATTTTTTGCTTGTGCTTGTTTATACAATTATCAAAATAGAAGACTAAAATGATGAAACAACAAAATTTGTTTATTTGCTTCCATATTTATAAATGACATAGTCATCAAGCTTATTGACCACGTGGAAAACAGTGATTACGTCATCATTTGTGTCCCACGCGGTATGATATTATTTGACAATAAATCACGTGACAATGTAGGACACAAAATATGAACACCACGTGGTAAACAAGAGAATGACGCAATATATTTGTACCACGTGATCTACAGTAATGGAAACAAAACGTGTATATTTCTTAAACTCCGTGTGATAAGATTTAAAGGCCCAGTTTGAGGAATGTTTGGCATGACAATCCACTGCTGTGCATCTCCTGCTAATTGCACTGGTGTCACAGTAGGAGCCAATTTCCTGAGTATTCGTTTATTGGCTCAGGGCCATTTAGGGTCAATTTCTATTATAAAACCTCCTTAACTGCACAGCAGGATACTCAGATCAGAGATCTGATAAGACAATTAGGCAATAAAATTAAGATTAATACACAGAGGTTGTTTACTATACACGAGTCTTTTAATTTTAATATTATATATTTATTTTATTTTTTTTTATTATTTTTTTTGGGGTGGGGGGGTGGGAGGGTCTCTTATAGAAGGATTAAACAAGGCCTTTAACATAAACAATACGTATTTGTGTATCGCTTGACTACCATCATACTTTTATAAAATATGCATACCACGTGATATATATATGAGAACGTATGCGGTTTACCATATGCTCAACACAGCTATTGTTTATAGAAATATATTATCCGAGACGGAAGTATACCATTTTGAGTCTTCTTTGAATTCTAATGTTGGTCACTTTCATAATCACTTCCTCAACAACTTCCTTGTGGTTTAAATTGCGTGGTTTGAATTGCAATATTTCGCCGAAGAAGTTGATGTCAGAGAGGTACTTCGGAAGAAAGATTGGGCTTGTTATTCGATCTGGCAGGATGTGCGGTGTTCACACCTGCATATGAAGTAAAAGTGTCAAACATGGATGTAGCAAGCAAACCATGTTGTGATGAAGCTGTTGATGGTTGAAGAGGACCCAGCAAACTGGTGAACGGCGGCTGTGGTTTGAACTTAGGGTTCACGTACTGGTTCTGCCCAAACTGATAATATTGGTCCTTAGTGTGCATGCTGTGTGGGCTGAACAGGAGGCTGAGCAGCAGAAAGGTTGAGTGGATGCAAGCTACGATAATTCGAAATCGTCTCTGTAGAAGCCATTCACCAACCTTTCATCAATCTGACCACCAAGTCTGCCCAGGAAGTAAACCAAAGTCGACCAGGGCTGAAGCTTCATCCCTTTCCAACAACCTGGTAATCTGCTTCTGGATTGTGCCTGCCTTAATCTACTGGCATTGAATCCGGTTAGCGATGGCGACAGCCTCATCATCATCATCGGTGCCAGGAGCCCGTCGACATGCCATTTTCTTGGTGGACTTTCTCTATTCACCTTTCGACGATGTTTGGACAGAAAATGTTGCAGTTTGAGCGGTAGCTGTTGCAGGCACTGTATGTTAGCTGGCTAGTATGGAGGCAGGGTAGTCGACGAAATATTCTTCCGTTTCCGAAGCTATAGACCCTTGGGCAGCGACCTATTACTCGATCTGGTACTTCAACTGTGAGGAGAGTTCGCTTCTGTTTAAGACGAGGTAATAATAACATACGGCAAATGTGTCAAAATGATGGGTTTTATGACTGCCAGGACATAGTTGCGCATTTTTCAATATGCCATTACTTAAAAAAAACGCACGATTTCGGCTTCGGAGTGCGATATAAATGGATGGAACTGTTGGCAAGAAAAAGATATAATTATTTATTTTGCATCTTATCATTGCATTAAACACGTAAGACAAGTTATTTGAACGTAACAAATACTCAAGGCTTTGTCCAAGCCGGGTGACAATATCTTAGTGCGTTTCTGCCCCACGCTGTTAAAAACGTTATTTCGCCTAGATCTGGTTTTACACATTCTAGTATCTTTTTAGCTAACGTCCATTCGTTTTGGATAGGCAAGATGGACTGGAGCTGAGGTGGGTTTTTTATTTGGTCAAAGTTAGCAAAATATTTATTGATCGGTCAATATGCATCCAATACTTTCTATGAACCAGCCAAAGCTTTCATAAGCGCAAACTAGTCCAAAGATATTCTGTAGGAAACTTAAACACTGTTACTGTGGAGAATTGTTTTTCTGACATACTCAGGAAACAATGTGCATTAGGGACTTTCATTAGGTCAGTAGTTGTCAACAGTACGTTAATCATTAGGCACTCTATTTTTTTCTTTAATTGCACTCTCAGCGCTTTGATCAACCACGCCCGTCAAAGCAGCAGTATCGAGATACTAAAGCGAACGCGTACCCAGGAGAAAATGCTGCTAATTCCAATATTGTGCTTCGGTGGGAAATCTCTGTCAATTAAGGACCAGGCTAACACATATATAAACGTGACCAGAGATGTATGATCTCAGATAAAATTATTTCGATGTGAATTAAGGCATTGTCTGACCCAAACAAACTAGATACGTGGTTAAAGAGGACGTGTCCATAACAAAAACGCATATTAACGATAACGATCTACATTATATGACTTGAGGCTTATATGAGGATTTTAACAAAAAAACTGAGATTAACGATACACATCCATATTTTATTATTTAAGGCGTGTGGTGACTAAAACATAAACATAGATTTAGCGATAAGGATCTATATTATGTGATTTAAGGCGTGTGGTGACTAAAACATAAACATAGATTTAGCGATAAGGATCTATATTATGTGATTTAAGGCGTGTGGTGACTAAAACATATACATAGATTTAGCGATAAGGATCTATATTATGTGATTTAAGGCGTGTGGTGACTAAAACATAAACATAGATTTAGCGATAAGGATCTATATTATGTGATATAAGGCGTGTGGTGACTAAAACATATACATAGATTTAGCGATAAGGATCTATATTATGTGATATAAGGCGTGTGGTGACTAAGACATATACATAGATTTAGCGATAAGGATCTATATTATGTGATATAAGGCGTGTGGTGACTAAAACATATACATAGATTTAGCGATAAGGATCTATATTATGTGATGTAAGGCGTGTGGTGACTAAAACATTTACATAGATTTAGCGATAAGGATCTATATTATGTGATTTAAGGCGTGTGGTGACTAAAACATAAACATAGATTTAGCGATAAGGATCTATATTATGTGATGTAAGGCGTGTGGTGACTAAAACATAAACATAGATTTAGCGATAAGGACCTTTATTTGTGATTTAAGGCGTGTGGTGACTAAAACAAAGGAATTAAGAATAGAGTTTTTCGTTTTAATGTCTGAACATGGGCTGTGCCAATTCTGCGGCGAATAATGCTCATAGGTATGTAAGACCGGTCGTGGCCTCATAATTTATTTGAAATAAAATTTCACATTAAATGCTTTCATATTTTTTTCAATATTTTATTCAAACATAAAGAGATAACACCTTGATTTGAAAATCACTAACCAGTTTCACGAACCTATAACCACTATGGAATTGCAAAATAAGTAGCCACCAATGTCCTTCTGTATTGTATTTACAGGTCGTGTATGAAGCTGCTTGAAAATGGCATAGACGCGAACCGCACACCGACCATTCGGATCACCCTCAACAACATCAGTTCAGTGAACAGTGATATTTCTGAGGACGAGAGCGGCATTGTCAAAAGGACTTGGTCTGTTCTAGCCAAAGACTTGCAGGGAAATGGGATGCAGGTTTTCTTGCGCATCTTTGAAATCCATCCGCAAATTAAGAAACTGTTTAAAGTGGAGAATGTTCGTCACTCGGAGCTCGCGCGTAACATTGTGATTAAGGGACACGCTGCCCGCTTCATGAGCGCGATTGGGGCCGCTGTGGATAACATTGATGACCTTGACAACACCCTCGCTCAGCTGCTCTTTACTCTTGGGAAGCAGCACAAACATTACGTGGGTTTCAAGGTCGAGTACTTCGAAGTGTTCTATGAAGCCCTAATGTGGCAGTGGGCGCGCGCTCTTGACGCCAGATTTACAGCAGAAGTGTCGGACAGCTGGAGTCACGTTTTTGTATACTTAATGGCAAAACTGCAGGCTGGATACAACTCTCCCAAACCTCTCGAGATTGAGGAGGCGCCTAAGAATGTACATTTCCGCAAACTTTCAGGGTCTTCCAATGGCATCTCAGGTGACTCGCGATTTTCCTCACAGTCTCAGGGACTTTCAGTTTATACCATGAGATGAACTCGATGAAATTGCATGTAGTTAATTATCATGATATATTCTGTTTCAATAGATGACCTGGATCGTTTTACTAACAGTTTTATTTTGTTATGATATATAGTACTTTGTTGTTAAAGAAAATATGCACTTAATATTGACCTCAAGGTAGGTGCACTTATTTTTTAGCGTACATCAAAATTTTGTTCATAACCATGTTCACATCAATAATTTGTAATGAAGCACTTATGTTTGATAATAGAAAAATCAAAATGAGGTTGGATTTTTCTTCTGTATGTATTGAAAGCATTGTAGAAATAGTGTTCACTATAATATGCAAAAAGTGCATTTTCATCATACATGTATATCATGTTTACGTATAAATTAACACTCATTAGCTAATACAAATGGTTATTTTAAAAGGACTTCCTTTTTGTTGAAATAACCAAAGGAGGCTTTTGTATTATTTGATAATAGAGAAAATGCAAAACATTGCAAAAATTGAACAACTAAATACACAAACCTTGATGACGTAGTACACAAAAGTAGTCCACACGTCAAGTTATTGTACGAGTAGTGTTTCGTTCATTTTCATGTGTCTGTTTTTGTTCAGAGTTCGTCTTATTACCTTTACCAAATTTGCTATTTGTGTTACTAAACTTAAAGAAAACATATGAATTTTATTTCAAATAACAAATGGCATTTTATTTCGTGAAAATGAAAGAAATGCAAAGCTTTTGTCGCAACAGAGAATTATGATTACAAAGTAGCTGTACTTTCTATTAAACTAAGAAACGTCCAGGGTCTCTCATATGACTCGCAATCTCAGCGACTTTCAGTTTACGCCATACGATGAAGTAGATGGAATTACATTTAGTTTATAATCATGATATATTCTGTTGCAATAGATAAACTGGATCTACTTACTACATTGCCAACTTTGGAGAAATCCGCTGAAGCGAAAGTGCCTATAGAGTTATATAGGGAAAATATGGTTAAACAGTTCTCACGACTTAGTCTTTCAACAGATCAACTTACTTCCTACATATATGTTAGGATAATTCTTGCCCTTGAAGATGATGGTTTTGTATTAATTGTATGATTTTTACATTTTGGTCCTTTTTAAGGGTTTTGTTGGTCATTCAAAGTTACATTGAAATAAGAAGGAGCTAAACGTTGTTTTGCTATTTAAAGTTATTATAGGCATCTGATCGCTTAGCTTCCAGCAGATTACGATGAAGATTTTTTTTCTGACAGTTTTCCTTTGTTATGATATATAATACTATGTTTGTAAGGAAAATATGCACTTGATTTTGACCTCAAGGTGTATTTATTTTCTAGGGGACATCAAAATGTAATTCGCGAACATGTTCACATCAATAAATTGTCATCAAGCACTTATGTTTTATAATAAACAAATCACAATGAGATTAGTTTCTTTAACATCTATTGAAAACAATTTAGAAATACTATAATATGCACAAGTGCAATGGCATTGCTTTGTTGATCGTACTACTAGTAATTTAAAATCAAGCTGTTTATTATGTTTGTCAAATGAACTATAAAATAGCTCTGGATAAAACAACTCCTACATAATTGTGGAAGTCAGTTTATTAAGAAATGCAGCTATGCCATGAGGACATCCTTACGTCTTGTATCAACATGCGTTTTGTCTTTAACTAGTTAGCACTTATAAATGAATACAACATACACTATACAAAAAGTACATTTTCAACACATATCATGTGTACGTAAACATTTAAATGCATTAGCTTATCAAAATGGATATTTTAAAAGGACTTTATTAATCATTGTTGTTTTAATGATTTGTGAGCCAATGGATGCTTTTGTATTGTTCAATAATAGAGAGATTGCAAAACATTGCAAAATTTGAACTAAAAAATACACATACATCGATGACGTTGTACATAAAAGCAATTCGCACGCCACAAGTTATCGTACAAGTAGCGTTTCGTTTATTATTATGCGTCTGTGTTTGTTCATGGTCCGTTTTATTACCTGTGCCAAATGGCTTTATGTGTCTTACTAAACTTAAGAGGAAAATAAAGCCATTTGGGGGTATTTCAAATACCTGCCGTTTTACTCAGAAAAAAATAAAAGAAGTGCAATATTTTGTCGCAACAGAGAATAAAAAATGTTAACGAAGAGGCTGTAAATTCTGCTAATATTTCACAGTTTCAGCCTTTAAATACAGAATAATAGTATAAAAAAAACCTTACACCGCATCAATGAATGATCAAGTGGTTTGACTCAAATATATTAATTCTATACTCTCATTCTTCGTGTCAATGACTAAACAACCAAATTCGAAATTTTGGTAAAAAATGGTTTTACTGTTGGTTCAAAAAAGGAGCATGGGATTTTTTCAAGAAATTGCAATTCACACATATTACAATAAAACAGGTACATAGTTGTGTTTAATATGATTTCATTCACCGTTTTGAACAAATTCATGATAGGGTTTGGATATTGAATGTTGCACTGAACAATTGAGGTACAAACTGAACTATATCTGCTGCGAGTTCTGGAATGGATGGGTGGGGTAAAGACTGTTAACCCAGGTAATACGTGTTTTCCGGTTTGATTTTATACATGATACATTTTCACAATACATTGTGGCCTAATGTAACACAGTCGCTCCTCGCCAGGGTCATCATTTCTATCTTATTACTTAGTGGTCAAAAAGGCCATAGCGTTTATTTTTTTATAAGAGCTTCATTACTGTTACCGGCAGGTGTCAATTGGATATTCTGGGAATAGATGTAACAGTCAATCGCTTAAGCATCTGGTTAAGATGGCTAGAATACTTCAATAATAATAATAATAATAATAATAATCGAATTTTCTTCCTTTAGCTAAACTCATATATAGTACTTGATACTATCGACTATCCAAGGGATTTGACTCAGGCCAACCGTTAATGTCTAAATTAAGACCTGTCTTTAAATTAGTTCACTTACATCGTTTACTAAAATTCTGTCAAAAGGGCTTGGTCTGAATTTTACGTCACATAACTTATTGCTTACAAGACCCTTTTTGGAACGATACCCAGTAAAAGCCTTTGATTATTGTCACGTGAAGTGAAATGTAACTCATGATATCTATAAACTATTTGGGGGAAATAAGAAACACATTTTGATTGGTCGACTGCAATTGGTATAAATTAGGAGAATAAAAATGTTAATAGGTACTTCATGATGTCGGTAAGCTGTATGTGGAGATAAGAATCACATTGAAAGGACATCTGCAATTTGGGTCAATTTAAGAGTGTAAAAACTTATTTTGAGCTCGAACATTAGTCTGTTTCTGGTAAAGATTCTATGATATTCCGCAAAAAGCTAAAAACCAAAGAGAATGTAAAAGAGTTTACATCATGGGGTCTACGAACAAAAATTTGAAGCAGTCTGCTTCTGGCAAGGATCTGTGAATCTGTTTTGGTCTCGTTTAAAGAATACTTTGGCATTTGACTACTAATAAAATATGGTGGTGTTGATAATGATGGTGATGATTTCGGACAAGTTCAAAAATGTTATTTTAGGTCATAAACTAGGTTTCTACGTCAATTGCTCGTCTGACCAACTATCGCAGGTAGCGAATGTCTCCTCTAACCAATGATCATCCCAGGGAGCAGATTGTCCGTCTGAGCAACTATCGTCCTGGGCAGTAGATTGCCCATCCGACCAACTGACTATCATCCAATGGAGAAAATTGTTCATCTCCTTTGCTGTCATCCAAGGGAAAAGATTGCTTTTCTGGTAAACTATCACCCAATGGAGCAAATTGCCCGTTTGACCAATTTTGATCCAATGAAGAAGATTCTGGTCAACTATCTTCCAATAAAGTAGATTGCTCGTCTTGTCAACTTTCACCCAAGGAAGCATTGTGCTCGTCCGGTCATCTATCAGCCCATGGAGCAGATTGCTCGTCGTCTCACCAACTATCATCCCAGAGACTAGATTGATCGTCTGACCAACTATTACCCCGAGGAACAGATTACTCGTCTCACCAACTATAATCCCAGGGAGTAGATTGCTCGTCTGATCAACTATCATCCCAGAGAGGAGATTACTCGTCTGACCAACTATCATCAGAGGGAGCAGATTGCTCGTCTCACCAACTATCATCCCAGAGAGATGATTGCTCGACTTACAACTATCATCCCACGGAGCAGATTGCTCGTCTCACCAACTATCATCCCAGGGAGCAGATTGCTCGTCTCATCAACTATCATCCCACAGAGCAGATTACTAGTCTGACCAACTATGGCCACAGGGAGCAGATTACTCGTCTGACCAACTATGACCACAGGGAGCAGATTACTCGTCTAACCAACTATAATCCCACGGAGCAGATTACTCGTCTCACCAACTATCATCCCAGAGAGCAGATTACTTGTCTGGCCAACTATAACCCCAGGGAGCAGATTGCTCGTCTTACCAACTATGACCACAGGGAGCTGATTGCTTGTTTCACCAACTATCATCACACGGAGCAGATTGCTCGTCTGACCAACTTTCATCCCAGAGAGCAGATTGCTCGGCTCACTAACTATGACCCCAGGGAGCAGATTGCTCATCTCACCAACTATGAACTCAGGGAGCAGATTGCTCGTCTCACCAACTATGACCCCTGGGAGCAGATTGATCGTCTGACCAACTATGACCCCAGGGAGCAGATTGCTCGTCTGACCAACTATGACCACAGGGAGCAGATTGCTCGTATACCAACTATCATCCCAGAGAGCAGATTGCTCAGCTCACCAACTATGTCTCCAGAGAGCAGATTGCTCGTCTGACCAACTATGACCACAGGGAGCTGATTGCTTGTCTCACCAACTATCATCCCACGGAGCAGATTGCTCGTCTGACCAACTTTCATCCCAGAGAGCAGATTGCTCGTCTCAACAACTATGACCACGGGGAGCAGATTGCTCGTCTGACCAACTATGACCACAGGGAGCAGATTGCTCGTCTAACCAACTATCATCCCAGAGAGCAGATTGCTCGGCTCACCAACTATGACCCCAGGGAGCAGATTGCTCATCTCACCAACTATGAACTCAGGGAGCAGATTGCTCGTCTCACCAACTATGACCCCTGGGAGCAGATTGCTCGTCTGACAAATTTTAATTCCAGAGAGCAGATTGCTCGTCTGACCAACTATCATCCCAGGCAGCAGATTGCTCGTCTCACCAACTATCATCCAACGGAGCAGATTGCTCGTCTGACAAATTTTAATCACAGAGAGCAGATTGCTTGTCTCACCAACTATGACCATGGGGAGCAGATTGCTCGTCTAACCAACTATGACCACAGGGAGCAGATTACTCGTCTCACCAACTATCATCCCAGGGAGCAGATTGCTCGTCTCACCAACTATGACCCCAGGGAGCAGATTGCTCGTCTCACCAACTATGACCACAGGGAGCAGATTGCTTGTCTCACCAACTATGACCATGGGGAGCAGATTGCTCGTCTAACCAACTATGACCACAGGGAGCAGATTACTCGTCTCACCAACTATCATCCCAGGGAGCAGATTGCTCGTCTCACCAACTATGACCCCAGGGAGCAGATTGCTCGTCTCACCAACTATGACCACAGGGAGCAGATTGCTCGTCTCACCAACTATGACCCCAGGGAGCAGATTGCTCATCGTCTCACCAACTATGACCCCAGGGAGCAGATTGCTCGTCTCACCAACTATGACCCCAGGGAGCAGATTGCTCGTCGTCTCACCAACTATGACCCCAGGGAGCAGATTGCTTGTCTCACCAACTATGACCACGGGGAACAGATTGCTCGTCTAACCAACTATGACCACAGGGAGCAGATTACTCGTCTCACAAACTATCATCCCAGAGAGTAGATTGCTCGGCTCACCAACTATGTCTCCAGTGAGCAGATTGCTCGTCTCACCAACTATGACCCCAGGGAGCAGATTGCTCGTCTGACCAACTATCATCCCAGAGAGCTGATTGCTCGTCTCACCAACTATCATCCCAGGGAGCAGATTGCTCGTCTCACCAACTATGACCCCAGGGAGCAGATTGCTCGTCGTCTCACCAACTATGACCCCAGGGAGCAGATTGCTCGTCTCACCAACTATGACACCAGGGAGCAGATTGCTCGTCTCACCAACTATGTCTCCAGTGAGCAGATTGCTCGTCTCACCAACTATGACCCCAGGGAGCAGATTGCTCGTCTGACCAACTATCATCCCAGAGAGCTGATTGCTCGTCTCACCAACTATCATCCCGGGGAGCAGATTGCTCGTCTCACCAACTATGACCACAGGGAGCAGATTGCTCGTCTCACCAACTATGACCACAGGGAGCAGATTACTCGTCTCACCAACTATAACCACATGGAGCAGATTGCTCGTCTAAAAAACTATCATCCCAGAGAGCAGATTGCTCGTCTTACCAACTATGACCACAGGGAGCAGATTACTCGTCTCACCAACTATCATCCCAGGGAGCAGATTGCTCGTCTCACCAACTATCATCCCAGGGAGCAGATTGCTCGTCTCACCAACCTTCATCCCAGGGAGCAAATTGCTCGTCTCACCAACAATCATCCCAGGGAGCAGATTGCTCGTCTCACCAACCTTCATCCCACGGATCAGATTTCTCGTCTGACCAACTATGACCACAGGGAGCAGATTACTCGTCTGACCAACTATAATCCCACGGAGCAGATTACTCGTCTCACCAACTCTCATCCCAGAGAGCAGATTACTCGTCTGATCAATTTTAACCCCAGGGAACAGATTGCTCGTCTTACCAACTATGACCACAAGGAGCTGATTGCTTGTCTCACCAACTATGACCCCAGGGAGCAGATTGCTCGTCTCACCAACTATGACCACAGGGAGCAGATCACTCGTCTGACCAACTATGACCACAGGGAGCAGATTGCTCGTCTAACAAACTATCATCCCAGGGAGCAGATTGTTTGTCTCACCAACTATCATTCCAGGGAGCAGATTGCTCGTCTCACCAACTATCATCCAAGGGAGCAGATTGCTCGTCTCACAAACTATCATCCAAGGGAGCAGATTGCTCGTCTCACTGACTATGACCACAGAGAGCTGATTGCTCGTCTCACCAACTATAACGCCAGGGAGCAGATTGCTCGTCTTTCCAACTATGACCACAGGGAGCTGATTGCTCGTCTCACCAACTATCATCCCACGGAGCAGATTGCTCGTCTGACCAACTTTCATCACAGAGAGCAGATTGTTCGTCTCACCAACTATGACCACAGGGAGCAGATTGCTCGTCTGACCAACTATGACCACAGGGAGCAGATTGCTCGTCTGACCAACTATGACCCCAGGGAGCAGATTGCTCGTCTGACCAACTATCATCCCAGGGAGCAGATTTTTTGTCTCACCAACTATGACCACAGGGATCAGATTGCTCGTCTCACCAACTATGACCACAGGGAGCAGATTACTCGTTTGACCAACTATGACCACAGGGAGCAGATTGCTCGTCTAACAAACTCACCAACTATCATCCCAGAGAGCAGATTGCTCGTCTGACAAACTATCAGCCAAGGGAGCAGATTGCTCGTCTCACCAACGATGACCACAGGGAGCTGATTGCTCGTCTCATCAACTATCATCCCACGGAGCAGATTGCTCGTCTCACCAACTATCATCACAGAGAGCAGATTGCTCGGCTCGCCAACTATGACTCCAGGGAGTAGATTGCTCGTCGTCTCACCAACTATGACCCCAGGAAGCAGATTTCTCGTCTCACCAACTTTGACCCCAGAGAGCAGATTGCTCGTCTGACCAACTATCATCCCAGAGAGCAGATTGCTCGTCTGACCAACTATGACCCCAGGGAGCAGATTGCTCGTCTCACCAACTATGACCCCAGGGAGCAGATTACTCGTCTCACCAACTATGACCACAGGGAGCAGATTGCTCGTCTAACAAACTATCATCCCAGGGAGCAGATTGCTCGTCTCACCAACTATAACCACAGGGAGCAGATTGCTCGTCTCACCAACTATGAACCCAGGGAGCAGATTGCTCGTCTCACCATCTATCATCCAAGGCAGCAGATTGCTCGTCTCACCAACTATCCACCCAGAGAACAGATTGCTCGTCTGACAAACTATCATCCCAGGGAGCAGATTGCTCGTGTCACCAACTATCATTCCTGGGAGCAGATTGCTTGTCTCACCAACTATGACCACAGGGAGCAGAGTACTCGTCTGACCAACTATCATCCCAGAGAGCAGATTGTTCGTCTCACCAACTATCATCCCAGGGAGCAGATTGCTCGTCTCACCAACTATGACCCCAGGGAGCAGATTGCTCGTCTCACCAACTATGAACCCAGGGAGCAGATTGCTCGTCTCACCAACTATCATCCTACGGAGCAGATTGCTTGTCTCACCAACTATCATTCCAGAGAGCAGATTGCTCGTCTGACAAACTATCATCCCAGAGAGCAGATTGCTCGTCTCACCAACTATCCACCCAGAGAGCAGATTGCTCGTCTGACAAACTATCATCCCTGTGAGCAGATTGCTTGTCTCACCAACTATGACCACAGGGAGCAGATTACCCGTCTGACCAACTATCATCCCAGAGAGCAGATTGCTCGTCTTGTCAACTATCATCCCAGGGAGCAGATTGCTCGTCTTGTCAACTAACTATAATCCCAGGGAGCAGATTGCTTCTCTGACCAACTATTATCCCAGGGAGCAGATTGGTCGTCTAACTATCATCCCAGGGAGCAGATTTTCCTTCTGAGCAACTATCATCCTAGGGAGCAGATCAGCCCAGGGACCATAATCTCTTCTGACTTACTATCATCCAGTGGAGAAAATCGCTTGTCTCCTTTACTATCATCCAAGGGAGAAGATTGCTATTCTAGTCAACAACATCCAATGGAGAAGATTTTCCGTCAGGTCAACTATCATCCAATGGGGCAAATTGCCCGACTGACCAATTTTCATCTAAAGGAGAAGATTCTGGTCTTCCAATGAGGTAGATTGCTCGTCTTATCAACTTTCATCCAAGTAAGCATTTTGCTCTTTCGGCCATCTATCAGCCCATGGAGCAGATTGCTCGTCTGACCAACTATCATCCAATTGAGCTGAATGCTCGTCTTATCAACTATTATCACAGTGAGCATATTGCCCGTCTGACCAACTATCAAACCTGGGATCTGAATGCCCTAAGGCCAACTTTCATCCTAAAGAACAGATTGTCCGTCTGACTAACATTCATCCTAGGAAGTAGTTTGCCCAACTGCCAAACTTTTATCCTTGGGAACAGATTGCCCGTCTGACTAATTACCAACCCGGAGATTCGATTGCTCACCTGACAAACTTTCGTCCTAGGGAACAGACTGCTCGCCTGAACATCTTTCATAACCGTGTGGCCAACTATGAAGTAAGGAACCGGATTGCCCGTCTGATCCACTTTGGCCCCAGGAAGCGGATCGCCAATCTGACCAACAATGATCTCATAGACCAGATTGCCTGTCTGACCAACATAGACCGCAGGGAGCATATTCACCGTCTGAGCAACAATGACCTTATAATGGAGCAGATTGACCGCCTGACAAACTTTGGGCTCAGGGAACAGATTGTCCGTCTCACCAACTATGATCTCAAATTGGCCGTCTGGCCCAATATTACCTACATAAATTGATTGGCCGCATGACCAACTTCGACCGCATGGAGAGATCGTCCGTCTTATCAACTATGAGCTCATAGAGGAGCTGATTTCTCGTCTTATCAATTTGAATCCATGGAACAGACTGCTGGCTATGCCATCTCATGTGACGGTTTGCTCGTTAAACCAACTATGGCCTAAGAGATTAGTTTGCCTATCTGACCAACTATGACCTCAGATGGCGGATCGCCCGTCTAATAAACTATGACCGTCTAATCAACTATGCTACTTTAATCAGCTATCATTAATTGCTCGTCTGGACACCTCAAGGAGCGGGTTGCTCATTTGACCAACTATGGCCCAAGGAAACCTGTCCTAGTTGTATCGTACCGAATGTTCACTCAGGATTACGCTTAAAGAAAAACAGTTTTAATTAAGAAATCTGTTTTTCTGCTGTAAATACTGGTCTTGATTAATGCAACGATGTTTTTGTTTCCTTTTTTCCTCCAAAGGACTAGATATCACGTAAAGTCTTCATTAATGGTAAAGTCATTATCAGATTAATAAAGATCGCTTTCAGTCTCGAAGTGTTTTGCGCTGATGAGACAAGACCAAAACCAAACAGTGTAAATTACCAGTCCTAGGGTAATGAAATGATAACTCATACATTTCCCCCGTTTAGAACTAAAGCACAGAGCCTCATTGATATATAAAACAATATCCTTTTTTAAGGAAGTGACCGATATGAATAAATTGGCTTCATTGTCATATACGTACGTCGCACGTGCGTTTCCCGGTTGGATACTTATTAGGAACATACGTCAGATAAAACGTCGGGAACAATCAAAAGTTTATTATGAATAAACATGTATCACGAAATCACGTTCGTTTGAAGCTCTCGGGCCGTGATTACAATTTTTTAATATAAAACGGTAAAATGTACATGTTCACTGAAAAAATGCACATTTTTTAAGAAACTTTATGAAAAAAAATCATACTTCTGCAACCGAAAAGCGTAGGATCGTGGGGTTAAAAAGGGTCGGTCAGGTTATTGGAAAAAAAACTTTGTTTTAACGCCTTGAACCATATCGTCGGACAACCCAGTTACACCAATGCTTCGTTGACTACCGTAAGCGACCATGTCAAAATCATGAATGAATGAGGCCGTTTCATTGGTTCCGCATGCGGAAATATTCACATATAATCATACCAATGTTTTCCCTGGCGAAAAGTGGAATTGAAATAGTTCCCCCCCTTTCAATCTTAAATATAGAGAGGGCACCCTGGACCACTTCCTGAACTAAGCGTTTAGTTAAAATGTACCTCTAAAACACTTTAAACGCAGTGATCAAAACCTCTCAGCATAGCGGCATTATCGAGACGTGAAAGGAAATACGCCCCGACAGAAAATGCTGTTAATTCCAATATTGGACTTCAGAAGAAATCACTGTCAATTATGGACCATGCTAAATATATTTATATATATATATAAAAGCGAACAAGTATGATCTCACATAAAATTATTTTGATGTGAATTAAGGCATTGCATATCTAAAACAAAAGAGAAACGTGATTACATGGTTAGTGTCCATGGATAACTGCACTGTGCTGCTTGTGGAGTTTTGTGCTGTTCTTCCATGTTTCTTGTTTGTGATTTTATGTTATACGTCTTTGGCGTTTACCCAGTGCCATTAAACCGGGTTTATGTTTAAACGTTTTGCTACTGAGCTTGTTTGTGCAATTTTTTGCATAAATATTACACAAAGGAATTACAAATTGAGCGATTTCTTCACATATTCGTTTAAATGGGTAAACATGGGCTGTGCCAGTTCTGTGGTGAATAATGCTCATGAGTAATGAGCCCGGTGATGACCTCATAACTTATTTGCAATCAAATTTTGCAGGAGGTTCATGATGGCTTCACTATTTTTTTTAAACATTTAAGTCTTCCCTGTTTCTTGTCTTAAATCACAATTTACTGATAACCCTGAGAGATTTTCCTGTAATTATGAAATTAATTTCCGTCCACACGAGTTCATATTTAACAAGTGATATCTTGAATGATAAAAAGTAATTAGTAAAATCTAGTACATCGGGCAAAAATAGCAATGCTATTTCTGAAGACGAAAGTCGCATTGTCAGAAGAGAATGGGATGCAAGTTTTCTTGCGTAGTTTTGAAAACCATCCGAAAATAAAGGAACTGATTAAAGCGGAGAATGCCCGTCAATCGGAACTCGCGCGTAACGTTGTGGTTAAGGGATATGCTTCCCGCTTCATGAGTGGTATTGGAACCGCTGTGGACAATCTTGGTGACCTTGACAACACCCTCGCGCAGCTGCTCTTGACGCTAGATTCAAAGCACAAATGTCGGAAAACTGGAGTCACGTGTTTGTATACTTAATGGTGAAACTCCAAGCTGGGTTCAACTCTCCCGAGCCTCTCGAGCTTCTCGACGTTGAGGAGGCGCTTATGAATATGTATTTTCCACAAGCGTTCAGGTTCTTCCGTTGGCATCTCAGATAATTCGCTGATTCCTCGCAGTCTCAGGGACTTTCCATTTGATGCTTGACATGAATTGGGTGAAATTAGTTTATTATCATGATATAAATCCTGTTACAATTAAATAACTGGATGTACTGGCTTGCAGTTTCATTTTGTTATATGTAATACTAGTATGGTAAAGATAAAATACACTTATATTGACCTCAAGGTGCGCTTATTTCCTAGCGTACATCAACATGAAGTTCAAGAACATGTTCACCATGCAATCTGCTCCCTGTGGTCATAGTTGGTGAGACGAGCAATCTGCTCCCCGGGATGATAGTTGGTGAGACGAGCAATCAGCTCTCTGGGATGATAGTTGGTCAGACGAGCAATCTGCTCCCTGGGGTCATAGTTGGTGAGACGAGCAATCTGCTCACTGGAGACATAGTTGGTGAGACGAGCAATCTGCTCCCTGGGGTCATAGTTGGTGAGACGAGCAATCTGCTCCCTGGGGTCATAGTTGGTGAGACGACGAGCAATCTGCTCCCTGGGGTCATAGTTGGTGAGACGAGCAATCTGCTCCCTGGGATGATAGTTGGTGAGACGAGCAATCAGCTCTCTGGGATGATAGTTGGTCAGACGAGCAATCTGCTCCCTGGGGTCATAGTTGGTGAGACGAGCAATCTGCTCACTGGAGACATAGTTGGTGAGCCGAGCAATCTACTCTCTGGGATGATAGTTTGTGAGACGAGTAATCTGCTCCCTGTGGTCATAGTTGGTTAGACGAGCAATCTGTTCCCCGTGGTCATAGTTGGTGAGACAAGCAATCTGCTCCCTGGGGTCATAGTTGGTGAGACGACGAGCAATCTGCTCCCTGGGGTCATAGTTGGTGAGACGAGCAATCTGCTCCCTGGGGTCATAGTTGGTGAGACGATGAGCAATCTGCTCCCTGGGGTCATAGTTGGTGAGACGAGCAATCTGCTCCCTGTGGTCATAGTTGGTGAGACGAGCAATCTGCTCCCTGGGGTCATAGTTGGTGAGACGAGCAATCTGCTCCCTGGGATGATAGTTGGTGAGACGAGTAATCTGCTCCCTGTGGTCATACCAGGGAGCAGATTGCTCGTCTCACCAACTATAACCACAGGGAGCAGATTGCTCGTCTCACCAACTATGAACCCAGGGAGCAGATTGCTCGTCTCACCATCTATCATCCAAGGGAGCAGATTGCTCGTCTCACCAACTATCCACCCAGAGAACAGATTGCTCGTCTGACAAACTATCATCCCAGGGAGCAGATTGCTCGTGTCACCAACTATCATTCCTGGGAGCAGATTGCTTGTCTCACCAACTATGACCACAGGGAGCAGAGTACTCGTCTGACCAACTATCATCCCAGAGAGCAGATTGTTCGTCTCACCAACTATCATCCCAGGGAGCAGATTGCTCGTCTCACCAACTATGACCCCAGGGAGCAGATTGCTCGTCTCACCAACTATGAACCCAGGGAGCAGATTGCTCGTCTCACCAACTATCATCCTACGGAGCAGATTGCTTGTCTCACCAACTATCATTCCAGAGAGCAGATTGCTCGTCTGACAAACTATCATCCCAGAGAGCAGATTGCTCGTCTCACCAACTATCCACCCAGAGAGCAGATTGCTCGTCTGACAAACTATCATCCCTGTGAGCAGATTGCTTGTCTCACCAACTATGACCACAGGGAGCAGATTACCCGTCTGACCAACTATCATCCCAGAGAGCAGATTGCTCGTCTTGTCAACTATCATCCCAGGGAGCAGATTGCTCGTCTTGTCAACTAACTATAATCCCAGGGAGCAGATTGCTTCTCTGACCAACTATTATCCCAGGGAGCAGATTGGTCGTCTAACTATCATCCCAGGGAGCAGATTTTCCTTCTGAGCAACTATCATCCTAGGGAGCAGATCAGCCCAGGGACCATAATCTCTTCTGACTTACTATCATCCAGTGGAGAAAATCGCTTGTCTCCTTTACTATCATCCAAGGGAGAAGATTGCTATTCTAGTCAACAACATCCAATGGAGAAGATTTTCCGTCAGGTCAACTATCATCCAATGGGGCAAATTGCCCGACTGACCAATTTTCATCTAAAGGAGAAGATTCTGGTCTTCCAATGAGGTAGATTGCTCGTCTTATCAACTTTCATCCAAGTAAGCATTTTGCTCTTTCGGCCATCTATCAGCCCATGGAGCAGATTGCTCGTCTGACCAACTATCATCCAATTGAGCTGAATGCTCGTCTTATCAACTATTATCACAGTGAGCATATTGCCCGTCTGACCAACTATCAAACCTGGGATCTGAATGCCCTAAGGCCAACTTTCATCCTAAAGAACAGATTGTCCGTCTGACTAACATTCATCCTAGGAAGTAGTTTGCCCAACTGCCAAACTTTTATCCTTGGGAACAGATTGCCCGTCTGACTAATTACCAACCCGGAGATTCGATTGCTCACCTGACAAACTTTCGTCCTAGGGAACAGACTGCTCGCCTGAACATCTTTCATAACCGTGTGGCCAACTATGAAGTAAGGAACCGGATTGCCCGTCTGATCCACTTTGGCCCCAGGAAGCGGATCGCCAATCTGACCAACAATGATCTCATAGACCAGATTGCCTGTCTGACCAACATAGACCGCAGGGAGCATATTCACCGTCTGAGCAACAATGACCTTATAATGGAGCAGATTGACCGCCTGACAAACTTTGGGCTCAGGGAACAGATTGTCCGTCTCACCAACTATGATCTCAAATTGGCCGTCTGGCCCAATATTACCTACATAAATTGATTGGCCGCATGACCAACTTCGACCGCATGGAGAGATCGTCCGTCTTATCAACTATGAGCTCATAGAGGAGCTGATTTCTCGTCTTATCAATTTGAATCCATGGAACAGACTGCTGGCTATGCCATCTCATGTGACGGTTTGCTCGTTAAACCAACTATGGCCTAAGAGATTAGTTTGCCTATCTGACCAACTATGACCTCAGATGGCGGATCGCCCGTCTAATAAACTATGACCGTCTAATCAACTATGCTACTTTAATCAGCTATCATTAATTGCTCGTCTGGACACCTCAAGGAGCGGGTTGCTCATTTGACCAACTATGGCCCAAGGAAACCTGTCCTAGTTGTATCGTACCGAATGTTCACTCAGGATTACGCTTAAAGAAAAACAGTTTTAATTAAGAAATCTGTTTTTCTGCTGTAAATACTGGTCTTGATTAATGCAACGATGTTTTTGTTTCCTTTTTTCCTCCAAAGGACTAGATATCACGTAAAGTCTTCATTAATGGTAAAGTCATTATCAGATTAATAAAGATCGCTTTCAGTCTCGAAGTGTTTTGCGCTGATGAGACAAGACCAAAACCAAACAGTGTAAATTACCAGTCCTAGGGTAATGAAATGATAACTCATACATTTCCCCCGTTTAGAACTAAAGCACAGAGCCTCATTGATATATAAAACAATATCCTTTTTTAAGGAAGTGACCGATATGAATAAATTGGCTTCATTGTCATATACGTACGTCGCACGTGCGTTTCCCGGTTGGATACTTATTAGGAACATACGTCAGATAAAACGTCGGGAACAATCAAAAGTTTATTATGAATAAACATGTATCACGAAATCACGTTCGTTTGAAGCTCTCGGGCCGTGATTACAATTTTTTAATATAAAACGGTAAAATGTACATGTTCACTGAAAAAATGCACATTTTTTAAGAAACTTTATGAAAAAAAATCATACTTCTGCAACCGAAAAGCGTAGGATCGTGGGGTTAAAAAGGGTCGGTCAGGTTATTGGAAAAAAAACTTTGTTTTAACGCCTTGAACCATATCGTCGGACAACCCAGTTACACCAATGCTTCGTTGACTACCGTAAGCGACCATGTCAAAATCATGAATGAATGAGGCCGTTTCATTGGTTCCGCATGCGGAAATATTCACATATAATCATACCAATGTTTTCCCTGGCGAAAAGTGGAATTGAAATAGTTCCCCCCCTTTCAATCTTAAATATAGAGAGGGCACCCTGGACCACTTCCTGAACTAAGCGTTTAGTTAAAATGTACCTCTAAAACACTTTAAACGCAGTGATCAAAACCTCTCAGCATAGCGGCATTATCGAGACGTGAAAGGAAATACGCCCCGACAGAAAATGCTGTTAATTCCAATATTGGACTTCAGAAGAAATCACTGTCAATTATGGACCATGCTAAATATATTTATATATATATATAAAAACGAACAAGTATGATCTCACATAAAATTATTTTGATGTGAATTAAGGCATTGCATATCTAAAACAAAAGAGAAACGTGATTACATGGTTAGTGTCCATGGATAACTGCACTGTGCTGCTTGTGGAGTTTTGTGCTGTTCTTCCATGTTTCTTGTTTGTGATTTTATGTTATACGTCTTTGGCGTTTACCCAGTGCCATTAAACCGGGTTTATGTTTAAACGTTTTGCTACTGAGCTTGTTTGTGCAGTTTTTTGCATAAATATTACACAAAGGAATTACAAATTGAGCGATTTCTTCACATATTCGTTTAAATGGGTAAACATGGGCTGTGCCAGTTCTGTGGTGAATAATGCTCATGAGTAATGAGCCCGGTGATGACCTCATAACTTATTTGCAATCAAATTTTGCAGGAGGTTCATGATGGCTTCACTATTTTTTTTAAACATTTAAGTCTTCCCTGTTTCTTGTCTTAAATCACAATTTACTGATAACCCTGAGAGATTTTCCTGTAATTATGAAATTAATTTCCGTCCACACGAGTTCATATTTAACAAGTGATATCTTGAATGATAAAAAGTAATTAGTAAAATCTAGTACATCGGGCAAAAATAGCAATGCTATTTCTGAAGACGAAAGTCGCATTGTCAGAAGAGAATGGGATGCAAGTTTTCTTGCGTAGTTTTGAAAACCATCCGAAAATAAAGGAACTGATTAAAGCGGAGAATGCCCGTCAATCGGAACTCGCGCGTAACGTTGTGGTTAAGGGATATGCTTCCCGCTTCATGAGTGGTATTGGAACCGCTGTGGACAATCTTGGTGACCTTGACAACACCCTCGCGCAGCTGCTCTTGACGCTAGATTCAAAGCACAAATGTCGGAAAACTGGAGTCACGTGTTTGTATACTTAATGGTGAAACTCCAAGCTGGGTTCAACTCTCCCGAGCCTCTCGAGCTTCTCGACGTTGAGGAGGCGCTTATGAATATGTATTTTCCACAAGCGTTCAGGTTCTTCCGTTGGCATCTCAGATAATTCGCTGATTCCTCGCAGTCTCAGGGACTTTCCATTTGATGCTTGACATGAATTGGGTGAAATTAGTTTATTATCATGATATAAATCCTGTTACAATTAAATAACTGGATGTACTGGCTTGCAGTTTCATTTTGTTATATGTAATACTAGTATGGTAAAGATAAAATACACTTATATTGACCTCAAGGTGCGCTTATTTTCTAGCGTACATCAACATGAAGTTCAAGAACATGTTCACATCAATAAATTGTCATAAAGCATTTATGTTTGAAAAAAGACAACTCGCACATGTTTTTTTTCTTTTATATCTATTGAAAACAATGTATACATAGTTTTCACTATAAGATTTGCGGTACAATTTATGAGGCCCTAATGACATTGCTTTGTTGATCAAACTATTTCAAAATCAAGCTGTTGATAACGCTTGACCAATAACCAGTAAAATAGCACCGGACCAAACAACTTCTATGGGAAGTCATGTGGAAGTCAGTTCATAAAGAAGCAGGTAAGCCATGAGGACATCCTCTCTTCTTATACCAAAATGCAATTTGTCAAGTTATCTCTTATAAATCAATACAACATATAGTATAGTATTGCATTTTCAACACAAATTTACCCTTAGCCTGTGCTATGTTTTGTAAATATTGATATGAAAATTACAAACTTACAGCGTTATTTCTATCTGGGTTTTTTGTTCGTGTAATACCAAAATTTGACGTCACAAACCTTTGTTGTTCACACTGTAGTTGATATATCATGTGACAGGTGGGTATCTGTCAACAACTGGTTTGTGAACACTCTAAACCAGTGTTTGACCAATGCTTCTCATGTTAGGTCAATCATAATTAACTTAGTAAGGTATCGATAAAATTTCGAATTTGGGTCATATCGGGTCAAAAATCTCAAATCTTGTTTAAACATTGGCTGCTCTTTCATCAAAGCGTTAGGCAACTTTATCAGAAAGATTGTTTCCTCTTTTTTTAAAAGCTGCATGATTCCTTCGAATCTCATTTTGAATTTAGAATATCGGACATCCTGGTTTAAAACTAGTTATATGAGAAAAATATTGTTTACGCCATTAAGAGTGCAGAACTTGCTGAGAATGATTGTGTTGATGAGTCATCAATGAAGTTCGGATATGGGTGATCTTGGGTCAAAATTTAGAGTGTCCTTGTAAATTTGATGAAGATCGCATAGCAATATGATCACCGCGTGTCATGGCCAGAATGAGGTTGATTATGAAATTTTAAATTTTAAAACGTCTCGTTTTAAATTGTAGGTAACTAGGTCAAATCAGAAACAACTGAGCAAATTGACCGTCTGACCAAATATGATCTCAGGGAGCGGATCGACTGTCTGGCCAACTATGACCTCAGGGAGAAGACCGCCCGACGACTGACCAACTATGGCCACAAGGAGCAGATTTCCCGTCTGACCTACTATGACCTCAGAAGCAGATCGCCCGAATGATCAACTATGACTGCAGGAAGTAGTTTGCTTCGTTTATCAACTATCATCTCTAATGAATCGATTGCTCATCTGGTCATCTAAGGGAGCGGATCGTTTGTCTGACCAACTATGACGTCAGGGAATAAATCGCCCTTCTGACCAACTATGACCTCAGGGAGCGGATTGTTCGTTTGACCAACTTTGACCCCAGGGAAAAATTTGCCCATCTGACCAAAGATCATCTCCTGGAGCAGATATCTGGCCTGGATAACTAGCGAGGAATGTGCTACCATGCTTAGGTTACACCGTACCGAATGTTCACCCAGGAATATATTTTAAGAAAAACCCAATGTACTAATTACAGAAATCTGTTTTTTCTGCTGTAAAACTAGTCTTGATTAATGAAAACGGTGCTTTTTTCCTCCAAATTACGAAACATCACGTAATGTCTTCATTAATGGTAGTGTTGTAATTGTCAGGTTGATAAAGATCTCTCTTAATCGAAGTGTTTTGTGCTGACAAGACAAGATTAAAACCAAACAGTGTTAATAACCAGTTCTAGGTTAATGAAATGATTACTCATAGATTCACCCTTTTAGAACTAAAGCACAGAGCTTTATTTGTACATAAAACAATATTTCTATTCTTAGTAAGTGACGATATGAATAAACTGTCTTCACAGTCACAAATGTACTTTGCGTGTGCGTTCCTAGGTTGGATACTGATTAGTGACATACGTTAGATAAAATGTCGGAAATAAATCACATGTAAAAAATGCATATACATGTATCGCAATCACACGTTGGTAAGAAGCCCTCGAGTCCGTGATAACAAACAAACTCAAGCCCAAGTTCAAACTCAGAGCTTTTAACCACTTGAATGTTGCACCATGTTTTGTAAGAAAAAGTATAGTATCTTTTCATTTCCTATTTTTCTGAGTCTGTGTCTGGTTTGGGACTTGAGAGCGCTCGTAAAACATAAGTGCTGATCTCATCTTCTTTCTAGTTTGTTTTCGGACCAAGAGTCACGTAAAATTGTAAAATTTTAACATTAAAAAAATGCACTTTTTTTAAGAAACTACGTTAACAAAATCCCAATACTAGAAACAAAAACTTCTTTTTAACGCCTTAACGATATCGTCATACACCCCCGTTACACCACTGCGCGTTGCTTCGTTGACAACCGTAAGCAATTTGGCTAAGAAAAACGTTACCCTTAGCTATAACTCGTTCGAGATAAATTATTGTAAACACGTTACCAATGACATTTCGCGCTTGCATAACTAAGCTTAATATTTATTGTGTAATGCCCTTTGGTCATATGGGAAAAAATCTTTGACTATGCCCATTAGACCAAAAAAAGTTCTTTGTTTTTTTCACTAACATCTCCTGGTAGGTAGGCATAACATCTTGTTTTGATAACATGGATTCTGTAGCAAACCTACCTATATCAGGGTAAACACTATATTAGAAACTTAAAAATATAAAATGGTAAAATTTTAACATGTTCACTGAAAAAATAATGCACATTTTCTTATTGATTTACGAGAAAAGAAAATCACACAAAGACAAAAAAAGCGTAAGGTCTGCGGAAAAAAGGGTCGGTCGGGTTAGAGGAAAAAGAACATTTTTCACGACTTAACAATATCGTCGAGTACCCCCGATACACTCCTGTGCTATGCTTCAATGAGTACCGT
Source organism: Mya arenaria (assembly GCF_026914265.1). NCBI lineage: Eukaryota > Metazoa > Mollusca > Bivalvia > Myida > Myidae > Mya > Mya arenaria. Next base: position 42,293,293 of record NC_069133.1, on the reverse strand, counting down.
TATCAATTAGGCCAAGAACATATCATAATCATGAAACCTAATGAGAAAGTTTCATTGGTTCCGCATGCGGAAATATGCAAAGCCGCTCATACCATTGTATTCCCGTGGAAAAAGTATTCTGGCGAAAGTTCGAATTGAAACAGGTCTTCACTCTCAATCTAACATATGGAGAGGGAATCCTGGATCTCATTCTATAACTAAAATTTAATTATTACGTACCTTTAAAAGGACTTTCAGCGCAGTAATCAATCCACACCGCTCAGCATTAGCTGCATTATCGAGACATTATAGCGAACGTACACCCAGGAGAAAATGCTGCTAATTCCAATGTTGGGCTTCGGGAAAACTCACTGTCAATTATGGACCAGGCTAAATGTATATAAATGGGATCTAAGAAGTATGTTCTCAGAAAACAATATTTGGATGTGAATTGAGGCATTGTTTGATCAAAGCAAGAGAGAAACGTGATTAAATAAATCGTGTCAAGAAAAAAGACATTAACGATAAGGATTCACATAAATGCGTGTGAGGAATAAAAAATATACACAATTTAGCGATAAAGATCCATAGTATGTGATTTTAGACGTGTGGTGACTTAAACAAAGGGATTTAAGAATAGAGTGACATTTCCGGGATATTTCGTTTTAATGGGAAAACATGGGCTGTGCCAGTTCTGCGATGAATAGTGCTCATAGGTAATAAAACCGGTGATGACTTCATAATTATTTACAATCGAATGATTTCATACTGGCTTCACTAATTTTCTTTAAACATTTATGACTTCCCTCTTTCTTGTATTATATCACAATTTACTGATAACCCTTAGAGACTTTCCCATAAGAAATTAAAGTTCAGTCCTCACGATTTTACATTTAACAAGTGAACTCTTGAATGTTTAAAGATAAAAAGTAAATAAGTAAAATGAAGTACGCCGTCAGAAAATTTAGAAGCTAATAAATCGCAAAATTGTTGTATGTTAAATTATGAAATTGCGAAATATGAAGCCACCAACGACCATCTGTATAATATTTACAGGTCGTGTATAAAGCTGCTGGAAAATGGCATGGACGCGAACCGAACCCAGACCATTCGGATCACCATCGACAATATTAGCACGGTGAGCAATGATATTTCTGAAGACGAAAGTCGCATTGTCAGAAGGACTTGGTCTGTTCTTGCGAATGACATGCGAGGGAATGGGATGCAGGTTTTCTTGCGTATCTTTGAAATCCATCCGGAAATAAAGCAACTGTTTAAAGTGGAGAATGTTCGTCACTCGGAACTCGCGCGTAACGTTGTGATTAAGGGACACGCTGCCCGCTTCATGAGCGCCATTGAGACCGCTGTGGACAATCTTGATGACCTTGACAAAAACCTCGCGCAGCTGCTATTTACTCTGGGACAACAGCACAAACATTACGTGGGTTTCAAGGTCGAATACTTCGAAGTGTTCTATGAAGCCCTTATGTGGCATTGGGCGCGCACTCTTGACGCCAGCTTCACAGAACAAGTGTCGGACAGCTGGAGTCACGTGTTTGTATACTTAATGGCGAAACTCCAAGCTGGGTACAACTCTCCCGGACCTTTCGGCGATGAGAAGGCGGCTAAGAATGTACATTTCCGCAAACATTCAGGGTCTCTCAATGGAATCTCAAGTGACTCGCGATATTCCTCACAGTCTCAGGGACTTTCAGTTTATACCATGAGATGAAGCCGGTGGAATTAGTTCATTATCATAATATGAATCCTGTTGCAATTAATGAACTGGATGTACTTACTTGCAGTTGTATTTTGTTATGATATGAAATGCTACGATGGTAAAGATAATATGCACTTTATTTTGACCTTAATGTGCACTTATTTTCTATCGTATATCAAAATGTAATTTATGAACATGCTCTCATCAAGTAATTGTCATAAAGCACTTATGTTTGATAATCGACAAATCGCACATTTTTCTTTTATATCTTTTAAAAACAATGAAGACATAGTTTTCAATATAAGATGCGCACGTTCAATGATCATTATTGCGGTGCAGTTCATGAGGCTCTAAGGACATTACTTTGTTGATCGAAGTTTTTCAAAGTCAAGCTGTTGATTACGTTTGCCCAATGACCAGTAAAATAGCTCTGGACAAATCATCTCATATCAAAGGAAAACATATTCTTAAATGCAGAAATCTGTTCCTTTTTCAGCTGAACACTGGTCTTGATTAATGCATCGATGGTTTTTTCCTTCAAATTACGAGATATCACGCAATGTCTTCCTTAATGGCAATGCGATAATAGTCTGGTTCATAAAGATTGCTTTCAGTCTCGAAGGGTTTTGTGCTGAAGAGAAATACCAAAATCAAACACTGTTTATTACCAGTTATTGATATGATTATTTATAGCGCTTTTCAAACTGCATCACGCAGTTAAAAAGTGTTTAATACGCCTAGGTCTGGTTTTATACGTTCAAGTATCTGTTTAGCTAACGTCGATTTCAATTCGTTTGGGTAGTGAAGGTGGACAGCAGCTGGGTATTTTTTTGGTTAAGTCCAAGTTAGCCAAAATGATTATTGATTGGTCAATATGTGTCCAATACTTTCTATTAAGCAATGAAATCTTACAGCCAGTCCAAAGACAACCGGTGGGCAACTTATCGAGGTTTTATACGATTCTCTGCAGTATACTTCAACATAAACACGCTTGTTACTGTGGACAATTGTTTTTCTAACAAGTTCAGGACTGACAATTTGCATTAAAGACTTTCATTAGGTCAATAATTATCAACAGTAAGTTAATCATAAGGCACTTTTTTCTGTTTAAATAACACTCATAGCGCTTTGAACAACCACGCCCGCCAAATTAGCAGTAAGGAAATATAATCAAAGCGCTGAAAGCGCTGCAAGACTGTCGGTGATGTAACTGACGCAAGCAAACACTACCGCAAAGTTCTTTCAAATGAAACGTGATCAAATGATTTTATACAAATGATGAACACTCTTTTTAAGGTAGATGAAGGAGGATAAATGTGATTATAATAAGCACAAATATATTGGCCCTACTTAATCATGTATCCAATGGCCTACAAGGTTCTTAATTCAAGTTTCCTAAGTCTTAACCACTTTAAATTAGTTAAATGCATATTCATTATGTTAAAATTGCTTCAATTTATGACGTCGCTTTTAACAGTTTCAGTAAGCAATTACATTCCTTCATTTCATTAGGGTCTGTTGAAGCCAATGTCTCTAAAATGCAAATACAATACAAACTATACCCAAGATTCAAGGGACAAAATAAAAATATAACTTTAAAATGATGCTCTTTCAAGCCTAAAAATGCCTCCCAGAACTTCTATCAACAGAGTCCACATATCTACAAAATTTGTGCTCGAGTTACTTTCTTTGATATAAAAGTGAAAACAAATCCGCATGGTGCTGTGGCATCATACCATGAAAAATACAATATCTTTAAAATTTGTTTCTAGTTTGTTTTTATTATAAAAGTGTTAATAAATCTGCATGGTGCTGAAGAAAAAAACTAATGTCTTAAATTTCAAACCTGCAGCATTAATTAGCGCCATGTTGTCAAGAATGTCTGGACAATTGAATGAAATATGCATGGACCGAAATGACAACTGGTTTTTCATTGACAAAAGATGTCTTAGAGGCAGTTTTAAGATTATGCTATTCAAAATATGAGGGTAGTTGGTAAATTTTTCAATCATATTCAGATGATGGCTTATATTTGCTGATAAACATGTATCCTCTTAGCAGCAGGGAATAAGTAAATGACATAGTTTTAATGACCAATATTGGAGTGGTGACCTTGACCTCCAAATCCAAAGGGGTCATCTGCTGGTCACCCCAAACCTTAAATTTCAAGTTTGAAGGCCATGGGTGCAGACTTTGTCGAGTTGTCACACAGGCAAGCTTTTTGCGTTCAATGTCTCTGTGACAAATAAATAGGGATCACCTACTGGTCAGGCCAAACCCCAAAGTCAAGTTGTTGAAGGGCTATGGGTGCAGGCTTTGTCCAGTCATTATTAGTACAACCTTTAAGCATTCAAGGTCACTGTGACCTTGTCTTTTGACCCAATGATCCCTTAAATCAATAGGATCATCTAATAGTCAGGCTTAGCCTCCATGTTGAGTTTCAGGGCCATAGGTGCAGGCATTGTCAACTAATCAGTCAGACATGCTTTGACACCTTCCTGTTCAAGGTCACTGTGACCTTTGACCATATTACCCCTAAAATCAAAAGGCGTCATCTACTGGTCAAACCAAACTTTCATGTCAAGTTTGACAATAGGTCTAGGAATTGTAGAGCTATCACCCGCAAAAGCTTTGGTCTACTTTCAGACAGACGGACGTAGCAGCCAACATGTGCAAAGCAATATACTCTTCTTCTTTGAAGGGGGCATAATAAATTGAAATTTATTAAATATTTTTGTTTATTATGTTAATTAAATTACACTACATACAACAAGTTCCATTTTGATATTTTCGAATGCTCATTTATACATGTACATGGGTTTTGATCTGACTATGAACATGAAACTACATAGTGATGTTCCCTCCTATCAATTCTAAATTTAAATAACCATGAGAAAAAAGAATGTTTTCACTGCACCATGAATAAATATGTCAAACAAAATAAATGTCAAGTTATTCAAGATTAATTTAACACTGTTCTTTTGATGATTTCCGTGCATTCCTGACTGCAGGTTTTTCCCATTTTTCCACACAGTTATTTCATATTGGCCTTACAAGGTCAGATCTTGAGTTGGGTCTTCATTGCCGGACACTGTCTCTTTATTTCCACAGTAAACACACTGGTGCAAGTTTCACTGCAACAACTGCAAAAAAAAGTTATATTATATTCTCACTGAACTCTGCATCAATATTCAATTATATTTTATTGGATTTAGGAAATGTCTTTGTTTTAAAGGGTTCATATAAATTAATGCATTTTTTTTTTCAATTTAATCCATTATCATGCTGGACTCTTTGACATTGATGGTTAAAACAAAGAAGGCATATGATTTGTGTACAGATTAAACATTATTAATTATAAATATGTTCTTTAATAAATAGGCAAGTGGCAACAATTTCCCCAGTTAAAAAGTTTACATTTGCATATCTGCAGATTAATCAATTGCATTTCTTTTGCTTTGATCATTTAAATCAAATGAGTTAGACATGATAACGCATTAAAATAAGAAATATATATTTTGGGCATCAAATTATAGTGTGTGCCTTCAATCTAGAAATAAATTTCTTCTCAACATATGCTAAATTATATTTTTTTTTATATAAACCAAGATTTTGATTATGACATACCTGCATAGTTAGTGGTCTCCATAACTGCTCAGAAATGCTCCCTATGACAAACTAAGTGCTGGTGTATGGCTGGGGAATAGTGCTGCTCCAACCAATAGCGCAATTCTTCCTACAGGTGGACCAGCTCCTCAATATGGTTTCTGTCATGGCAATGAAAACAGTATGTAACATGCCCTTTTCTACTTTCCAGAGAATGAATCTTCCAATCTCAATTACAAATTTAAGAACAAATTTATACATATGCAAGTGTAATGTTGTTAAAAACAAACCATTTAAGTGCAACAAAACTATAAGATTTTAGGTGAGAATTGAGCCAAATCAAAACATTTAGTCATTTAAAGCAGCACTCTCACAGATTTACTGTTTTTACAACCTTTGTATTTTTTGTCTTGGAATGACCTATTTTTTGCGTAAATATCTGCAAACCAGTGATATAAGACTACTGACAAAATATTATTCTGTCAAACTGAGCTAACCGGGTAACTGATTTTTAGGCAGTTCCCAGCTTGGCTCTACAATTGACAGGTGCATTATACATTATAAAGAAAATAAATCAAACACTTGAAGCACTAGTCCAAATAATAGTAACTTGACTGATCTTTTTACAGATTTTGAAATGGCATATCCTTCACATACATTTTTTTGTACCAAAAGTGGGTAACGTTTAGACGTTAGGGATTGGAAGAATCCCGTATAACACGTTTATTATTTCAGACTAATGTACATGTACCTTCGTGTCCGAAATCGATCACTTCCTGGCAGCTCATTTCTGGATTGTCTCCATCTAAATTTAACATTTTTAGACGCATACATTGATGCCATTTTTTTCGATTGATGTTGAAGCAATAACACTAAATACAGGTCGGTTATTTTGTAGAGGAACGTGTTCGAAGTAACATTCAATTTTATTTCCGCATAATCGCCGCCATATTGTGTATGACTTTAAAAACTGCACCCTATTGTGCAAAATAACAATAGGCATAACGTTGACACACTGTGATAATCCGAATAACTTACTCAAACAAATACAATAGTTCGATTGCTGCTGAAAATAAATCATTTGAAACATAAAAGCTATTTAACAAAATATTACATGATATGAACTCTTTAACCGCGTATAATTTATTTCTTAATAGCTTTCAGTCATAAAATATGTTCTTTGCCGGGGTTTGCCGGGTCAGTCTTGAATGCCGGGATATGTGTGACGTCACACGGGGTGCAAACATGTGGTGTAGCTTACTACTGGTTGTAGAGTAAAATGACTTCGTATGTAAATGCTATACTTTCATTATGTTTCATTACTTTGTTCAATAAAACTCACCAAATTGCAAGTACAACTATACTAAGAGTAACACGCAATGTTTGTCATAAAAAAGGCAATAACGCGTTAAATACACATAAGCAAGTACTTGACGCCCCGCATTCACGTAAGTAGTTCTGTTGCTACGCAGGTGGTGTGTATTAATATATTCATGTTCAATATGTCGTGTCACGCGACTAGTCGCGTTTCTGAAATACCGCTCTCTAAAGACTGTCGGCTTGCAGCCGACAGTCTAAAAGCGAATGCGCGCTAAGGAGAAAATGCTGCTAATTACAATATTGAGCTTCGGTGAAAATTTCTGTCAATTAAAGACTAGGCTAGATATATATATAAACGTGATCTTGGAAGTATTTTAATGTGAATTAAGGCATTATCTGCCTGAAATAAGGGCAACGTGATTAAATTATTCGTGTCTAAATCAAAGACACATATTAACGTATTTTACTAAAGACAAAACAGAAAGAAAAAAGACAGATTCAGCAGTAATGATCCATATTATGTGGTTTAAGGCATGTGGTGACTAAAACATGTTGCTTATGTATTTTTCGAAAATAGAGTAATTGCAAAACATTGCGAAATTTGAACTACAAAATACACATACCTTGATGACATAGAACACAAAAGAAGCCCGCATGTTACAAACCACGTGGCATATCAACTCTGCAGGTGATGCATTGTGGCAGGTGGGTTGTTTGTCAACAATTGGTTTGTGTACTCTCTAGAGATAGCAGATTTTGACCAATGCTTCTCAAATTAGTTCAGAAAAATCGTCTTAGAGCAATTTCAGACATGTTCGAATATGGGTTATTTTGGGCTATAAATAAGGTCACTTGGACTTATCTGTAAAACCTAACTATAATTGACTTGGCAATTTTTCAATTAACTTCGAATATGGGTAATATCGGGTCAAAAATCTCACAGTGTTATGAAACTTTATCAGAATGATTGTTTTCTCTTCCTTTAAAAGCTGTTTGGTTGCTTTGAATCTCATTTTGAATTTCGGACATCCTTGTTTAAAACTAGGTATATGAGTAAAATAATATTGTTTACACAATATAGAGTGAAAAACCTTCTGAGAATAATTATGTTGATGAGTCATCAATCAAGTTCGAATATAGGTGATCTCGGGTCAATACTAGGTCAAAATGTCAAGTTTAAGAGTGTCCTTGTAGTTGGGATACATGTTGTATATTTATATGATCATCGTGTATCATGGTCAGAAAGAGTTTGATGATGAAATCTTGCTAACTTTTGATTTCAAACGCCTACTATCAAAATGTGTATCAAAATGTAGGTATCTAGGTCAAAATCAGTAACAATTGAGCAAATTTATCTTTGGGAGCGGATCGCTTGTCTTGACCAACTATGACGTCAGGGAATAGATCGCCCTTCTGACCAACTATGATCTCAGGGAGCGGATTGCTCGTTTGACCAACTTTGACCCCACTGAAAATTTTGCACATCTGACGAAATATCATCTCCTTGAGAAGACCTCTGGCCTGAATAACTGGCGATGAATGTTCACCCAGGAATATGTTTTAGACAAAACACAATGTATTAATTACAGAGAACAGTTTTTCTGCTGAAACACTGATCTTGATTGATGAAAACGATGTTTTTTTCCTCCAAATTACGAAAAACCACGTAAGGCCTTCATTAATGGTAGTGTGGCAATTGTCAAGTTAATACAGATCGCTCTCAGTCTCGAAGTGTTTTGTGCTGACGAAACAAGACCAAAACCAAACAGTGTAAATAACCAGTTCTAGATTAATGAAATGATTACTCATAGGTTCCCCCTTTATGAACTAAAGCACAGGGCTTTATTAATACATGAAAACAATATTACTATTATTAGTAAGTAGAATATGAATAAATTGTCTTCACTGTCACAAATGTACATCGCGTGTGCGTTTCTTGGTTTAATACTGATTAGTGACACACTTTAGATAAAACGTCGAAAAACAAATCACATTTTAATTATTAATATACATGTAAAACAAACACACGTTGGTGAGAACCCCTCGGGCCCATGATTACAAACGAACTCAAGCCCTAGTTCAATTTCAGTGCTTTTAAACACTCGAATGATTCACCATGTTTTGTAAGAAAAATTCAAGTATCTTTTTCATTTCCTTTTTTTCTCAGAGTCTGTGTCTGTTTTCGGACTAGAGAGCGTTCGTAAACATTGGTGATATCATCTTCTTTCTGGTTTGCTTTCGGAACAAGAGCCACGTAGGCGAGTGTTATTGCTGGTCTGTTGTTGTTAATCAATGAGGCAACATAACTTAATAGCATTTCTTTAAGCGTGCATACACGTTACCGTTGGCTCAAACTTTCGAGTGTTCGAAAGAAATTGTTGTAAACACGTCGCCAATGACAATGCGCGCATGCGTACCTTGGCTTAATATTGATTGAGTTATGCCCCTTGGTCATTTGAAAGAAAGTTTCCACTAAAATCTTCAATTAAGATATGGTTGATAGGTAGGTAGATAGGCGTAACTTATTTTTTCTATTATTTTTTTTAACCGGGCGTATGTACCAAACCGCGGCCTATTTAAGGTATAAAAGTATTGTAGAAACTTTTAAATATAAAACGGTAATTTTTTTGTATGTTCAATGAAAAAAATGCACATTTTTGAAGAAACTAAGTAAATAAAATCAAACTACTGCAAACATGAAAGCGTAGGGTCAGAAGGAAAAGATAGGATCGGTCGGGTCAGTGGAAACAAAACGTTTTTAACGCCTTAACAATATCGTCGGACACTCCCGTTACACCACTGCGCTCTGCATCGCTGACTACGGTTAGCAACTTGGCTAAGAAAATCTCTTCATCATAAATAATTAATGAGGTCGTTTCATTGGTTCCGCATGTGGAAATGTACACAGACACTCATTCCAATGTTTCCCGTAGAAAAAGTATTCTGGCGAAAGCTCGAATTGAAATAGGTCTGCCCTCTAAATCTTAAATATGGAGAGGGTATCCTGGACATAATCCTGTACATTTAATTATTTCGTACCTTTAAAAGAACATTCAGCGCAGTTATCAATCGACACCGCTCGTCATAGCTGCATTATCGAGACATTATAGCGAACGTATGATCTCAGATAAAATTATTTTGATGTGAATTGAGGCATTGTCTAATTAAAACAAGAGAGAAACGTGATTAAATAAATCGTGTCCAGAACAAGGACATTACCGATAAAGATCAGTATTATGTGACTAAAGGCGTGAGGAATATGAAATAGACATAGTTTAACGATAAAGATCCATTTGTGACTTAAGAAGTGTGGTGACTAAAACAAAGACACGAATTAACGGTAAAGATCCGGTATGTGATTTAAGACGTGTGGTGACTTGAACAAAGGGGTTAAAGAATAGAGTGACCTTTACAGGGTGTTTCGTTTTAATGGGTAAACATGGGCTGTACCAGTTCTGCGGTGAATAGTGCTCATAGGTAATAAGACCGGTGATGACTTTATAATTTATTTGCAATTAAATGATTTTCATACTGCCTTCACCAATTTTCTTTTAACGTTTACGACTTACATGTTTCTTGTCTTATATCACAATTTACCGATAACCCTTAGAGATTTACCTATAAGCAATTCAAGTTTAGTCCTGACGATTTTACATTTAACAAGTTAACTTTTGAATGTTAAAATATAAAAGTAAATAAGTAAAATGGTAAACGTCAGACAGAAAATTTAGAAGTTTATATCACAGAGTAGCCCAATGTTAAATTATGAAATTGCGAAATATGAGGCCACCAACGACCATCTGTATTATATTTACAGGTCGTGTATAAAGCTGCTGGAAAATGGCATGGACGCGAACCGAACACCGATCATTCGGATCACCCTCGACAACATTAGCACGGTGAGCAATAATATTTCTGAAGACGAAAGTCGCATTGTCAGAAGGACTTGGTCTGTTCTAGCCAAAGACATGCGAGGGAATGGGATGCAGATTTTCTTGCGTATTTTTGAAATTCATCCGGAAATAAAGAAACTCTTTAAAGTTGAGAATGTCCGTCACTCGGAACTTGCGCGTAACGTTGTGATTAAGGGACACGCTGCCCGCTTCATGAGCGCGATTGGGACCGCTGTGGACAACCTTGATGACCTTGACAACACCCTCGCTCAGCTGCTATTTACTCTGGGGCAGCAGCACAAACATTACGTGGGTTTCAAGGTCGAATACATCGAAGTGTTCTATGAAGCCCTTATGTGGCAGTGGGCGCGCGCTCTTGACGCCAGATTCACAGCACAAGTGTCGGACAGTTGGAGTCATTTGTTTGTATACTTATTGGCGAAACTCCAGGCTGGGTACAACTCCCCCGAATCTCTCGACGATGAAGCGACGCCTAAGAATGTTTATTTCCGCAAACATTCAGGGTCTCTCAATGGTATCTCAGGTGACTCGCTGTTTACTTCACAGTCTCAGGGACTTTCAGTTTATGCCATACGATGAAGTGGGTAGAATTGCATGTAGTTAATAATCATGAGTTATTCTGTTGCATAAGATGAGTTGGATCTACCTACTTACAGTGTAATTTTGTTATGATATATAATGCTATGTTGGTAAGAAAATATGCTCTTAATTTTGACCTCAAAGTATTCTTATTTTCTAATGTACATCAAAATGTAATTCATGATCATTTTCACATCAATATATTGTAATAAAGCACTTACTAGTATGTTTGATAATAGACAAATTGCAATGCAGTTGTTGTGGGTTTTTTTTTCCTTTTATATCTATTGTTAACAATGTATACATAGTTTTCACTATACGATGCACAAGTTAAATAATCAAAATTGCGGCACATTTCATGATGCCCTAATCACATTGCTTTTGTTGGTCGAAAAAAAATTAAAATCAAGCTGTTGTTTACGTTCTTCCAATGGCCAGTCAAATAAATCTGCACAAAACATCTCCTCATGCATCACATATGAGAATAAGTGCATGACAAAATACACCTATGCCATGAGGAAACCTCTTGTATCAAAATGGGTTTTAATTATCACTAATAAATGAGTATAGCATACAATAGGTGCATTTTAACACATATAATTTTAATGTATACATTTACATGCATAAGCTTACGAAAATGGACATTTTAAAAGGACTTCAGTAATTATGTTTATACAAATTTGTGAGCCAGGGGATGCTTTAGTATCATTCGATGGTAGAGAGATTGCGAAATATTGCTAACTGCAAACTACACATGAATCGATGACGTAGTATGCAAATGTAGTTCACACGTCACAAGTTATCGTACAGGTAGCGTTTCGTTCATTTTCATTTTTTTACCTTTATCAGATGTATTTGCCTTCTCTCATGACTTTTTAAAGAATTTGATTTCACTCGGCAAAAATTCACTCGAGTCGAATACAATCTCCCGGATCAAAAAGCAGTACTAATAGCCTCATGTTTTACCCTATATATAGTAAAATAGTTGACCCACATAATATATATCGTTTATTACTTTTTTCATATATGGAAATCGGAAATACAGGATGTACTTTAAGCAAAACACAACAAAAGAGAGCACTGCAACATTAAAAACGGTTGGTTACTTATGTAAATAACAAAAGCACATGTCAAACAGTTGATAAAAGATTGGTGTATCGAATTTAATCTTTTGTCCCTTTTTGTCGTATAATTCCACCATTTTTTTTCATCAATATTTAATTATCAGTTGTAATGGAAATGTGCTTGGTCTTTATCCATTGTTCCGTTTATCCTTGATGATTATATATTTCCTGTTATCAAGGAATAAACAAGTGTTTGTATTACAGTTCTTACGTACACATTTTAGCTGAGGGGACCAGGTGATGTATTGCGGTATGTGGGTCGTCCGTCGTCAACAATTGGTTGAAGTCCCAATTGTTTACCAGTGCTTCCCAAAATTGCTCGGAAAGGTTGTCTTGATGAATTTTCGAAATGTTCAGATATGTGTTATTTGGGGTCATAATCTATGTCACTAGGTCAAATATTGTTGAAGCATTAAAGACTTGTTTTTCAGCTGATCTCTGTTAAACCTCACCAAAATGATTGACGTGGTAAATGATCGATCAACTTCGAATATGGGTCAAACCTGGTCAAAAAGAATCAAGTTACAATGTAAAATTCCGAAAAAAACTATGTTTTGAAAATGGGCCTGTATGGTTTTAAAAGGTCTTTATTTATAAAAATGAACTTTTGCTGGAGAAATTTAGCGGTTTTTTTCTCATCCGATCTGGCTGAGAATAATTGTTTTGTTGAATTCTCAATCAAGTTAGAATATGGGTGACCTTTGGTCAAAAGTAGGTAATTAGGTCGAATTATTTGTATCCTTTTTTACGCAAAAGAGGCCCCTTTTTCATCTGATCAACGCAAATCCTGGTAAAAACCATTTTTTGATGAAATCTACTTAATTGTTTTATTTGAAAACCAGTTCAATACGATGGTAACTACAATGTATGTCAAATCAGTAACGACTCACCAGCAATGACCTCACAGAACAGATTGCTTGTCTGACTTACTATTGACACCAGGGAGGGCAGTTTGCCCATCTGACCAACTAGATTAGAGTAGATTACTCGTCTAACCAACTATGACCACAGGGAGCAGATAGTTCGTCTGACCAACTATAACCACAGGGAGCAGTTTTCCCGTCTGACCAACAATGACCAAAGAGAGCAGATTGCTCGTCTGAACAACTATGACCACAGGGAGCAGTTTTCCCGTCTGACCAACTATGACATCAGGGAGCAGATTGCTCGACTGACCAACTATGACCACAGGGAGCAGTTTTCCCGTCTGACCAACTATTACCCCAGGGAGAAGATTGCTCGTCTGAACAACTATGACCACAGGGAGTAGTTTTCCCGTCTGACCAACAATGACCAAAGAGAGCAGATTGCTCGTCTAAACAACTATGACCACAGGGAGCAGTTTTCCGTCTGACCAACTATGACCACAGGGAGCAGATTGCTCGTCTGACCAACTATGACCACAAGGAGCGGATTGGTCGTCTGACCAACTATTACCCCAGGGAGTAGATTACTCGTCTGACCAACTATGACCCCAGGGAGTTGATTACTCGTCTGACCAACTATCATCCAAAGGCAGATTGCTCGTCTGACCAACTGTGACATCAGGGAGCTGGTTGACCGTCTCACCAACTATCATCCCCGGGAGCAGATTGCCCGTCTGACAAACAATGACATCAAGGAGCAGATTGACCGTCTCACCAACTATGACCCCAGGGAGCAGAACTATGATCCCAGGGAGCAGATTACTCGTCTGACCAACTATCATCCCAGGGAGCAGATTGCTCGTCTGACCAACTATGACATCAGGGAGCAGATTGACTGTCTCACCGTCTCACAAACTATGACTACAGGGAGCAGAACTATGATCCCAGGCAGCAGATTACTCGTCTGACTAACTATCATCCCAGGGAGCAGATAGCTCGTCTCACCAACTATCATCCCAGGGAGCGGATTGCTCGTCTGACAAAATATCATCCCAGGGAGCAGATTACACGTCTGACCAACTATCATCCCAGGGAGTAGATTACTCGTCTGACCAAATATGGCATCAGGGAGCAGATTGCTCGTCTCACCAACTATGACATCAGGGAGCAGATTATTCATCTGACCAACTATGACATCAGGGAGCAGATTGACCGTCTCACCAACTATGACATCAGGGAGCAGATTGACCGTCTCACCAACTATGAAATCAGGGAGCAGATTGACCGTCTCACCAACTATGACATCAGGGAGCAGATTATTCATCTGACCAACTATGACATCAGGGAGCAGATTGACCGTCTCACCAACTATGACATCAGGGAGCAGATTGACCGTCTCACCAACTATGACATCAGGGAGCAGATTATTCATCTGACCAACTATGACATCAGGGAGCAGATTGACCGTCTCACCAACTATGACATCAGGGAGCAGATTATTCATCTGACCAACTATGACATCAGGGAGCAGATTGACCGTCTCACCAACTATGACATCAGGGAGCAGATTATTCGTCTGTCCAACTATGACATCAGGGAGCAGATTGACCGTCTCACCAACTATGACATCAGGGAGCAGTTTATTCATCTGACCAAATATGACATCAGGGAGCAGATTGACCGTCTCACCAACTATAACATCAGGAAGCAGATTATTCGTCTGACCAACTATGACATCAGGGAGCAGATTGACCGTCTCACCAACAATGACCTCACGGAACAGATTGCTTGTCTGACTTACTATGACACCAGGGGGTAGTTTGTCCATCTTACCAACTATGACCTCAGGGAGAGGATCGCTCATCTGATTAACTATGACCCCAGGGAGCGAATTACTCGTCTGACCTACTATGATCTCAGGGAGAGGAAGTTCATCTGAGCAACTATGACCCCAGAGACCGGGTTGCTCGTCTGACCTACTATGACCACAGGGAGCGGACTGACCGTCTGACCAACTATGACCACAGGGACCAAGTTGTCCGTCTGATCAATTATGACCCCAGGGAGCAGGTTGCTCGTCTGACCAACTATGACCCCAGGAAGCAGGTTGCTCGTCTGACCAACTATGACCAAAGAGAGCAGGTTGCTCGTCTGACCAACTATAACCCCAGGGAGCAGGTTGCTCGTCTGACGAACTATGACCCGAAGAAGCAGGTTGCTCGTCTGACCAACTATGACCAGAGGGAGCAGATTGCTCGTCTGACCAACTATGAACCCAGGGAGCAGATTGCTCGTCTGACCAACTATGAACCCAGGGAGCAGATTGCTCGTCTCACCAACTATGACCCCAGGGAGCAGATTGCTCGTCTCACCAACTATGACCACAGGGAGCAGATTGCTCGTCTGACCAACTATGACCACAGGGAGCAGATTGCTCGTCTCACCAACTATGACCCCAGGGAGCAGATTGCTCGTCTCACCAACTATGACCACAGGGAGCAGATTGCTCGTCTGACCAACTATGACCACAGGGAGCAGATTGCTCTTCTCACCAACTAGGACCACAGGGAGCAGATTGCTCGTCTGACCAACTATGACCACAGGGAGCAGATTGCTCGTCTGACCAACTATGACCCCAGGGAGCAGGTTGCTCGTCTGACCAACTATGAACCCAGGGAGCAGGTTGCTCGTCTGACCAACTATGACCGAAGAGAGCAGATTGCTCGTCTGACCAACTATCCTCCCAGGGAGCAGGTTGCTCGTCTGACCAACTATGACCCCAGGGAGCAGGTTGCTCGTCTGACCAACTATCATCCCAGGGAGAAGATTGATCGTCTGACCAACTATGACCCCAGGGAGCAGGTTGCTCGCCTGAACAACTATCATCCCAGGGAGCAGATTGACCGTCTAACCAACTATGACCATAGGGAGCAGGTTGCTCGCCTGAACAACTATCATCCCAGGGAGCAGATTGACCGTCTAACCAACTATGACCATAGGGAGCAGCTTGACCGGCAGACTATTGCCCCAGAAAGCGGATTGGTCGACTGACCAACTATGACCCCAGAGAGCGAATTGGCTGTCTGACTAACTATGACTCCAGGGAGTAGAGTGACCGTCTGACAAACTATGACCACAGGGAGCAGATTGACCGTTGACCAACTATGACCCCAAAGAGCGAATTGGTTGTCTGACCAACTATAGCCCCAGGGAGCAGATTAACCGACAGACTATTGCCCCAGAATGCGGATTGGTCGTCTGACCAACTATAACCTTAGGGAGTATTTTTCCCGTTTGATAAATTATCATCTCTTGGAGTAGAGTTCTGTTCTGAATAACTCGAGAGGAATGTGCTGTCCTGTTCTAATTGCAACGTACCGAATGCTCACCCACGGATTATGTTTAAAGAAAAACACAGTCTTAATTACAGAAATCTGTTTTTTCTGCTGAAACACTGGTCTTGATTAATGCAACGATGCTTTTTTTCCTCCAATTTACGTCGAATCACGTAATGTCTTCATTAATAATAGTGTGGTAATTGTCAAGTTCATAAAGATCACTTTTAATCTCGAGTGTTTTCATTCGGAACTCCTCGGCCATTTTTTCAAAAACAACCTCGGATGTATGCCGGTACATCAGTGAAAGTAGTTCGTAATTTTTTTTAATGATATCGTTAATTCAATTTAGTGTTTTAGAGTTGCATTTATTGATATAAGTTTAAATTGGTTACCAGTGGAGTGTATAATTGCAAACATAATTAAGATTCCGAAGTGTTAAGACATAAAGTTTAACTGCTAAATAAAATTACTACGCGATCTTCTTGCAGCGGACTTAAACGTACCTCTTTTTGAGTATGTAAACCGTCCAAATACATCCGAGGTTGTTTTTGAAAAAATGGCCGAGGAGTTCCGAATGGTGTTTTGTGCTGGCGTGCCAAGACTAAAATCAAACACTGGTAATAACCAGTTCTAGGTTAAATGAAATAATTACTCATAGATTCCCTCTTTGAGAACTGAAGCACAGAGCCTCATTTATATGTAAAAGCAATATCATCCTTTTGAGAAAGTGACCGATATGATTAAATTGGCTTCATTGTAACAGATGTACTCCGCGTGTGCTGTTTTCGGTTGGAAACGTATTATTGACATACGTAGGATTAAACGTCGGAAACGCTATGACCACAGGGAGCAGATTGCTCGTCTGACCAACTATGACCACAGGGATCAGTTTTCCAGTCTGACCGACTATTACCACAGGAATTAGTTTTCTCGTCTGACCAACTATAACCACAGGGATCAGTTTTCTCGTCTGGTCAACTATGACCCTAGGGAGCAGATTAACCGTCTGACCAACTATGACCACAGGGACCGGATTACTCGTCTGATCAACTATGACCCCAGGGAGCGGATTGCTCGTCTGACAAACTATGACCCCAGGGAGCAGGTTAACCGTCTGACCAACTATGACCACAGGGACCGGATTACTCGTCTGATCAACTATGACCCCAGGGAGCGGATTGGTCGTCTGATCAACTATGACCCCAGGGAGCGGATTGCTCGTCTGACCAACTATGACCCCAGAGACCGGATTGCTCGTCTGATCAACTATGACCACATGGAACAGATCACTCGTCTGACCAACTATGACCCCAGGGAGCAGATTTACCATCTGACCAACTATGACCACAGGAAGCAGGTTGCTCGTCTGACCAACTATGACCCCAGGGAGCAGGTTACTCGTCTGACCAACTTTGACCGAAGAGAGCAGATTGCTCGTCTGACCAACTTTCATCCCAGGGAGCAGGTTGCTCGTCTGACCAACTATGACCCCAGGGAGCAGGTTGCTCGTCTGACCAGCTATCATCACAGGGAGCAGATTGACCGTCTCACCAACTATGACCACAGGGAGCAGATTGCTCGTCTCACCAACTATGACCCCAGAGAGCGAATTGGTTGTATGACCAACTATAGCCCCAGGGAGCAGATTAACTGACAGACTATTGCCCCAGAATGCGGATTGGTCGTCTGACCAACTATAACCTTAGGGAGTATTTTTCCCGTTTGATAAATTATCATCTCTTGGTACGATATAAATTTGGTGACACAATATAGAAAATATGGGGTCACCACGTGACCAGTCCTGGACCAATGGCGTTGTGTCATTTATGTTGGAGCTGTGATATAAGAATATATGCAACCTTTTTTAATATAATTTATTGACATAATTTTATATTTAAAAAGTTAGCTTTTGCCCTTTGTTCAAAAGGAAATAACTACGATTTGGTTTTGAATGTTGATATTTTAACTCCTTAAGTTTGCAGTGAAAATATTAGCACTGTTGTTATTTCACTGATAAAACTCCCGGCGTAGTTCAGCGAAAAGCATATAAGAAGACATAATATTTTTAATGCCTTTTTTTGCGTATTACATGTATACATTTTCACAGGGTCTACAAAAGTTATTTCACATTAATATAGTATGATAAAAACAATATTTATTATTATTCATGTATACAGAAGATTTTACATATTAGTTTAATTGAATATTGAATTCATAGTAATAAAACACTCTTTCTTTTAGGCATTGGTATATACATGATGTTACTTGCTTAAGCGAGATATATGTCTTTCGCTAATCGGAATCCATTCGGAGTAACCCGTAATCCATTCGGAGGAACCCGTAATCCATTCAGAGGAACCCGTAATCTATTCTGAGCAACCCGTTATCCATTCGGTGCAACTCGGTATCCTTTCGGTGCAACTCGGAATCTAGATGAAACAACCCGTTTACACAGTGTTAACGTCTATACAAATGTCCTGTTTGACAGTGTAGTAGTATATTGATAAAACACTTCACTGTCAACCAAGTGTATGTAGTATAAGTTTTATATAAATCACTGACGTACGTTTAAGAACCAGGGGAAGCTCTAACACAGGTTACAGCCTGTCTGTGCACTATGCCGCCAAACCTAATAAAACCGTGACTGTCACTAGGAAGGACGCCCACCTTAGTATGTTGACACCTAGCCACAATAATGCGCGTATAGGGAACTTTATTTAACATTTGGATATTCAGAGTCTCCAAAGCAAAAATCATCAAAGACACTGAGGCTGCTGTTTATATGGATTAGTTGACACCGTATAATAAACGTATTCCACTCCCCAAAAACCATAAAGACGCAAATAGTGGACGAGAAACATGTACGTATTATGTGTGCACTTAACACAGTTCAATTTAAAAAAAATAACAGCTGGCCGAATTGAACGTTTTTATCTCAAAAATGGGCCGATTTTATAGAACTTCGTTAAATTAACAACGTTCTTAATTATCGCCATCGTTGTTATCTTTTAAATCTTTATTGCTCTTGAAGCTTGCCCAGAACCAACTTTCATTAATACGTCTTCCCTTACTGAAGTTACCGAGTAGTATCAAGGTTTCTTTTTAGTGGACCAGACCTGTATTTCAAGTTTAGTAACTGTATGCCATTTCAAACTCAATTAATTGAGCAGAAACTGTTTTTCTTCTTTAATTATTAACATCATCGTCGACCTTGACCCCACGGACCCAAAATACAAACCCAGAGTACGTCTAAACATGCGCCTCCTATATACAAAGTTTCCTTACTACCTGTTCTTCTTAACTTTAGATATTGAGGTAATACTTTTTTCTACTATTTTGGTTTTAAGAAAACATTGACCTTGACCTAAATGACAAAAACACAATCCCAAGGTAACGTCTTCACGTGAGTTTGCTTACAATATTTTTGTCACTATATGTTATAACTAACTCAATTATTGAGCATAAACTTTTTTATCCTTAATAAACAGCGACCTTGACCATGACCCTACCCACCCCAAAAGCAATTCCAAGACACATGTTCACATAAATTTTCTATACTATGAATGATGTCGTACTAAACTTTCTCATCAGAAACTATGTGTTATATTTTTAGTAACAGTGACTGTGACCTTGACCCTACTGACCGAATATGTAAACCAAGTGTTCGTCGTCTCGTGAGCTTGCTTTATACTCATATAACGTAATTTCAACTGAAGTTAGTGAACGTTTAATTATTTCAGTAACAGCGACAATGACATTAATATTGACTCTGCCAAACTTAAAAGCAATTTAAAAAGCCTTCTCAAGCTCAGTCACATAAGGAACCTACACATCAAGTTTCATCACCATACATTAATAATGTCATTGAGCGGCAACCATCTGTTGGAAGCCAACCATTTTATCGAGGTGCCACAATTAAATATTCGGAAAAGAAACCTGGTTTAAAGATTATTACAGAAAGTATATTTTATAAAATACTGATATCAATAATTCATCTTACTGGCTGTATATAAACCATTCTGAGTGCTTTAATCAACATTTGCAAATCTTGCTTTTCATTTTTTGGAACAAGTATTTGGAGGAAGACTTAAAGCGCTTATCAAGAGCGGCATAGATAACCGGATTAATGATATTGTTTATGAAATACAGTCGCAGAAATATTTGGAACCATAGGATCGAGACTGGTTCGAATAGATGCTCTCTTGTGGAAAGAAACGACAAGCCTGCGTTGATACAGAATGTCACGAGGAAGATAAGCGTCAGGATGAACCAGATCAGCGTCTTGTACGGAATTTTCCCGGACATCCCCGAGGATGATCGGCGCCGGCTGGCGCTTGAAGAACTGCTGAAGCTCCGGAAGGCTTTGTACCTGTATTTGTATGACAAATTACTGGAGGCAATGCTACATTTTGCCTCTACTCTGGTCTTATTTGCGCTGCTGGAGTTGGAAAGGTCGCTCTCTTTCCTTGACACAGCCCGTTTGTCCGTTATTTTGATAGAAACCCTGTTTGTGTCTTTGCCCGGATATTCCACCGGGTTTGCTTTGAACACGTCATCCTGGTTGTCGGGGCTAATTCGCTCTGCCTCTGACACTTCCGGTGAACGCGTCTCACGGACTTCGAAGCGCACGCTCTCTCCCGGCCCGCGACCCCAGTGCCTTACCACGGTCTTTATTATGAACACGTACATGACGATGAAGGCGATGGACACGATAACGAGCAGCGCCGACATGCCGAACTTGTACACGAAGCGTCCGGTGTGCCGCTGATACTGCTCCTCTGCGGAGCAGACGAACACCGTAGTGTTAGTTCCGTAGATGTTAGTTTTGTTGGACTGCTGGATCCCACACATCACCGGCGCCGGTAACGAAACCATAAACGAAAACGTCAGCACGGCCACGAGGATTTTGACAGCCAAACCAGGCCATATTTGTTTCTTCAATGGCTGACAAACCTTCCTATAGCGGTCGATGCAAATAACTAACAGCACGAGTGCCGCTGATGTCATTGCAAAAACATTGAAGAAGCACTTCACTTTACAAGTGACTGGGCTCGGGAACCAAAAATAATTGCGCGTTTTGATGATTTCAGCCGGCATTAACGTGACGCATGACAGCAAATCGGTTATGCCGAGGCAGATCACAAATGTTTTGAAATTTGTTCCTCTGTATTCAGGGCTGAAAGAAAATACGACGATAACGATAGTATTTCCAATTATTCCGAGCAAACAGAACAGTGCTAGTATGGCAGCCAGCGGAAGTAGGGCGTTCGCAAACCGGAGATTGAGTTCTGCGAGCGTCTCAACAAGAGGCTCATGATCAGCCGGAAATTCCGTCGAGGCGTTCATCTCAAGCTGTGTTTGTGGCTTAGGAGAACTGACCCTTCTCTTCTTAATTAATCTGAAACAAAGTAAGTTTGTACAAATTGATTGGTTTGTTTTTCTATTTCAACTCATGGTTGCAATGTTATAAAAAATATGGCCCCTCCCCTCCCCTCCTCTAATGCCTATTCATTGAATAAGACGAACACGTATTTATGTCATTTTTAAACAAAGTGCGCCTTGTTATTCGGGGTTATTTACTGCCGAAAACCAAAGTGCATACCAAGTTAGATGGCCATATGTCAAATGTACATTACTTTAGAGGCAATTGGTTTTACACCGTAAATTTCATAGCATTGGAGTGTTCGTCATGCAAAGACAAGCAGGACAGAAACGGAACAAAATCTTCATTTTCTTATAAGATAAAAGTTGACAAAATTAGTTGTTCATATGATGTATGTTTTATTATATTTTAATATTCTATAACTTTATAATATTTATCTCGACTTTTTCGAATGCAATCTTAAACAATTATTAAAATAACTTGGGGAACTTAAAAGAAGATAGTATGTAAATAGTTCCCATAGTTCGATTATCAATGCTAGACACTGCACTTATAGTTTCCGTCGGCGTCATTGCACAAGTACACATATCATACACATCATGTCGCAATATTTTAGAAACATTATTTTCTCTCGGCTTACATCAATAATATACAGCATGGTGATTCAAATGTAATATGATTTTTTTTTATCATATGATTTCAACTTTTCACCTGAAAATGTGATAAAAAATCTACAAACTTACCACCAAATATACGTGAATCCAAGCTCAGGGGAGAACATTAGGAGTGCGACATCAAACGATGTCACGTGACACAGTTCCGGTCACGTGTTAAGCACGCAATTCCGGGTAAAAATCTTACTTCGAAATCTTCACATCCGAACGATATCAATCTTGATTATCGGAAGCACTTCAAATCCTAATTATGCGTAAAGAGATTTGCTCAAAGATTTAAATTTGGCCACAAATTGTTTAAATATTAATTCAAATCGAGAGGTATTTCATTTATTTCCTGAACATGAAACTACACCTTTACCAGTTGTTTTGTGTGCGAACTAACGCTTTTCAGAAAAAAGGAAGCATTAATCTATTACACTGTGGAATATTTTAAAACATTTATGATGTCAAAACAGCTTATTTGAACTTCCAATAACGACCAGCATTTTTTAATATGATCCGCAATTGTCTGACCATAAAAATACGATGAAGTCCCTTAAATACTCATCCGATTAATATCCAAAGTAGTATGACAGTGGGAGATTTTATTTCGTTTTTATATGCAAATAGCATCTGTTGATGCGATTGTGGGCGTGCTTGGTTGGCATTGAAATTGGAATCGTGTTCCGACACGTCCAAATATTTTCAACCAATCGAATGGGTTTATTTACACAATGGCATGTTTGTTCTGGAAAGATTGTTAGAAATACATATTATAGACTTTACCAGGGATGAAAACAGTCTTTAAAATGTGTTTGAGCATGAGGGATATGTGCCAAATGCAGGGTAAATGGGCTTAGACCCCATATTGGATCGGTATTAATAAAACATCTTAAAGATGCACTCTCACAGATTAAACATTTTGACAACATTTTTATTTTTTGTCTTGCAACGATTTCAGATTTTTATATTTAAGTTGAAAAAATGATGTTTTAATTATGCATTTTTCTTAAACTGTTAGTAACGGTTTAAGCCACAAAACATTATTTTTCGAACGGAAACATGAAAATCTACGTTTTAATTTTGTCAGCAATCATAAATCATTGGTTTGCAAAAATTATGCAAAAAATGCCCTTTTTAAGACAAAAAATAAAAAAATGTAAAAATGGTATATCTGTGAGAGTGCAGCTTTAAGTAACTTCCTAACATTAGACATTCGTTAAGTTGGGCGTATCACTAATTATATCAATTATTATATAATAACCTTATAACAGGAAACATCTTAAGTCCCTTATTACTGGGTTAAGCTTAAGCGCACTAAGTTTTGGTATAATTTGTGTAATATTTACATTCTTAATGGTTCTTGAACTTCAAAGGGTAATTATCTTTATGCTAACCAACATAAGCTTTGTTTTATTAAATAAATCATTATTAAAACTGCACTCTCACAGATTTCCCGTTTTTACAATTTTTTTTGTCTTGGAAAGAGCAAATTTTTGCGTAAAAATCTTCAGATCGCAGATTTTCATAATTTTGTTCAAAAGTTAATGTTTTATGGCTTAAACCGTAACTAACAGTTGAAGAAAAAGTCATAAAACATTATTTTTTTAAAACTTGAATATAAAATCTGCGATCTAATATTTTGTCGGCCGTCTTATATAACTGGTTCCCATGGATTTTCACAAAAATTGGCTCGTTCCAAGACAAAAAAAAATGTCAAAACGTTCAATCTGTGAGAGTGCAGCTTTAAGTACCAGAACTGGTTTAATAAAAAAGCTTCTCCAGCTTGTAAGGCTTAATGAAGTTACGATAAATTGGGGGCTGATTTTTTTTTTTCGTTGATTTTATTGAATATACAATTTCTTTATGTTACAATTACTCATACTTTTCTTTAAATATGACGTCAAACATTGAAGGAAATCGACTTAAGTTAGGAAATGACTTAAGAGGTTTTATGAATACGACCCCCGCCCCAATATCACGAACATGCTGAAATGAAATCACAATCTAAATCTCAACTCAATTGACCTTATATAAGCATAAAAGTATGTTGATTAAACACTTCGGTCAATATTTCAATGTAAATATCATGATTCCACAGCCTAAAATGTAATTTAGCACAATTCTTTTTAGCAATTTCCCAAGCTCTTGTTTGTTTTCAATTTTTTTTATTCTCTGAAAGTTTGAAAAAAAAGATGTTTATCAACACATTTGATCAGAAAATTCCCTATTCAGAAATTGAGTAAAATCATACTCATAAAATAAGTAAGTTTGAAACTGGGAATCGACTAAGTATTAATTTGTGATACTGGGGCATGTTGAAACTATTTCAAAAGCCATTTAGCGCTTCTTAGTAATTTGTTCGCAGGCCCTTCTGGGTTCATGCAGCATGCACGCAAGAAAAAAGATGCGATCAATAGTTATATTTACGTCTTAAATAATAATTCACTACGATTAAAAATTGTCAGTACCTTTTGCAATTTAGTATTTGTTCTTCAAGAAATGTAACAATGACAACATACGGTTGTAAAAAAATGGCTGATATTTGTAACGTCGTACACCATTGTTTAAATGACTTAATCTAATCGGAGTGCAATCTTGAAATAAATGATGACGTCATAACTCCTTGCCAAGACTGGGCGAAAGTAAGTACACGGTTTATCCATTTGGATGTACTTGCTTCCACTTTTTATGTAAATGTCCAGCCACAAACAACATGATTACAACCGTACAATTTGCACTCTCACAGATTGAACGTTTTGACAACTTTTTTTTTGTCTTAGAACGAGCTATTTTTGGAAAATGCATGGAGATCAGTAATATAAGACTGCTTACAAAAAATCAGATCACAGGATTTTATATTTATGTTCAAAAATGGATGATTCATGCATTTTTCTTAAAGCGTTAGGAACGCTTTTAGCCATAAAACATTAATTTTCGAACATACATATGAAAAACTGCGATCTGATCTTTTGTCACCAGTCTTATATATCAATGATTTTCAAATATTTACGCAAACATTGGCTTATTCCAAGACAAGAAATAAAAAGTTTTCATATTAAATTGTAAATCTGTGAGAGTGCAGCCTTAAATTGTCTGATTTCAGGATTAATTCTGAACTTTATCATGCTGTCAATGCCAGAATGTGGTCCAATGAGATGGGGTGCACATAGGAAAATACCATTTTTACGGGTAGTGGTCGTAGCGTTAAAGCGTCTAAAAAGACAACATCCAGTTCGAGCTAGAGACACATCACGGTAAAGCGTAAAAAAGTGTGTTTCCACTAACCAAACCGGCCATATTTTTTTCCTTCTTACCACACACTTTTTTTGGCCGTAGTGTGGATTTTTTCCCGTTAATTCCTAAAAAATGTGCAAGTTTTGAGTGAATATGTTAAAATTTGCCAATTATATCATTAGAAAATTATATTACAGTGATATACCCTGATATAGGTCAGTTTGGTACAGAATCCGGGGTATCCAAAACAATATTAAGCCTACCTAGATCTTGGTGGAAACGCTAAGAAATATCAAAATATAAAAAAAAATGTATTGAGATTGTTTTTATTTTCAACACATCTCTTCTCCATTTTCTGTTACGTATCGTGGTCTACGAAAATCTAACAAGGATCGATATTCTCTGCCACATCTGATAATCCCCTGTAAGGATTCAATGCATTAGCTGTCATATTTTTTTCTCGTATAATTAAGTAGACTACTGTGTATAAAATCCATTAACATCGGACGTTGTACCATTAATAGGAAACATGGGAACATTTGACTCGTCAACTGTTTTAATACAAATGAAATTCACCCAGCTGTGCCATACAATCTGAGATCACTTTCAGATGCAGGGGCGGCTCCATGAGTTTGAGTTACAGAGGGCGCCCTCAGACAAAATGGAATAATGTTTGGTTTAAACGTGTTTGTGCGGGGTTTGTGGTCGTCTCCCAAGGAAAACGTTGATATGTTTAGTGTTAAGTTGTGCATTATTATATATTATGCTATTCATGTTGTTGTTTTTCAACCAGTTTTAACAATAAAGTTGACTTGGACAAAACAAAATTGAATTTATTGGTTTATTTTTTAGAGGGGGAGAGGGGTCCCCAACCCGAAACACGATGGTGAGAAGTATGGAAAATAATTTTATAGCACTTTGATATAAATTCTAAACGCTCATTTCAGAACGTAATTGTTTTGTGTGATATCAGGCAAGCAAAGAATCAATTGAATATTAATAACATAAAATATGACCAGGATATGATATTCGTTACGTACTCAAACGCCATTAAATATAATTCTGTAGAGAAATCGAAATATAATAACTTGTCTAGTGGGCTCGGAGCATGCATAATTATCTAAGTGTTTAAATTACGAGATGTCATTCATGTTGACAATCGATGTGCTAATTTTTGCTCATTTTGTTAATGTAAATGCGGGTGCATATTATGTGACAATCAGAAAAATTGATGATGACTTGGTAATACGCTGAAATATATTCCATCGAACGTTCCGGTAGGTTGACCTCATTTGTTTCGGGGATAAGTTACATTACACCCGCATTTTTAATGCCAAGTGCACTTGAAACTTTATGTTTTTCGCAAGGAAATCATTGATCAGTCATCCAGTGCACAGGTGCTCGGCACATTGCCTTGATGCAGTAATATATACTGTTTAATATTTTTTTTTTTTTTTTAATATATTTTTTATTTTTATTATTTATTTTTTTTGGTGAAGATAGTGAATATATGTCATTTTCAAAAATATTCCACAACTTTTTCATACTCCATATGGCGGGGCGAGAATACAAAAATACGCCATGTAGAATGACAAGATTAAGTAGCACATTCCAGTAAGCAGAATATATTAATTAATCTTGATAATTAGTAAATTATCATAAAGAGAATTTCCTGTTAAAGTCCAACAAACTCTTAAAGTATACAAATTATACCGAAAGAAAACAGTGAGCTTACATACATATTGTAAAAAGGGATTTAAGAGGTTTCGAGAAATTGGGGCAAGATTATTATTTCACATCGCTTATCTTCGTTTTTTTGCCCCGCCATTTGGCGTATTTTCGTTCGTTTGTAATATCGCATCGTATTGTAGTTGTGGCAGAAATCAGCCACCATAAATTACTGGATAGATGCCGTGGTAAATTGGCATTATTTGAAAGGGCTTCTTTTGCTGCTTAATTAAATCAAATGGCCAAATATACGCTGGAAATATGTTATTGGAGTCGTTGTTTTTGATACACAAGCTGTTTTTGCGTTCTCGACCAAATTACTTTCTCGTTGAAAGAGCAAGTCGCAGTTCACTGTTTTCATTAATGAACTGTGTCAGTCACCCTGAATCCAATTTCTACGATATTACAAACATCCCTGGCGCAATTCCTTCCGGTATAAACAATGTGGTTAATTCTTGGAACTGGTATTGCTGAATTGGAAAACAATAACAACACTGATTGCCCTCAAATAACGTTCTCATGACCGATATTGTATTAGAGTCTGCTCAAAGGCGCACAAAACAGTTCGATGCAAATATATTTATAATTAAGTCGACAATAAAGATCCCGTGCCCCGAAGAACACCATTTTGTTTGTTGCATAAAAATAATATAAGATGTCTGAAGTTTTATTTTTTTGATTTTCCCAGATTCTTTTTCAAAGATGATTTAAATTCAAGATGGCCGCCAAGATGGATGTTGAACTGATTTGGCTTTTATGATCAAACAAAAAAACACTAAAGGTTTTGTGAATAGATAAAACAGAATAAGCCTTAATACATTAATATTCACGAATTTCTAAGTTAAAGAGCGCCAAACTATCGCTAGTAGTTTTTTTATATTGATCATTGTCAACCAATAATGCATATCATATTTCTAACCGCTATATTTGGCACGTATTTCAGTGACAATGATAGTCTATTGAATTCAAGCCGTAAAAAGGGACATAAATCAACAATTATTAAAGCCAGAATTACGGGCCTTTGTATATATGCGCGTGTTGTCACTGGCAACATGTGTTATAAGTTTCATTTGAACATCTTGAACGGTTTTACAATAATGACCAAGGTTCAAGCTTTTTACACACCAACACACAGAGGCGATCACAATACCTCGTGTTTTTCTTATAAAGCAGACGAGCTAAAAAGGTTTCTTTGCACTGAATTGCCCAGACTTAGTTAAGTGGGGGGATTGGTAGCCATCTAATTAAAATCATATCCTCATAAACGGTACGTATGCGTAGGCGTGTACTGTTGTTGATGAGAACAACAAAATAGAACAACAAACACTTTAAACAAGAGGGCCATGATCACCTCAGTAAGACAACCTAAACTGTGTTCGTGCTTCATATAGATTGGCTGGAAAATGTAGGGTCTGGTATTAATTTGAAGAAGTGACCTACTTTTTTATACTTGAAATGACCTATATTTAAAATAAATCTGTATACATCATGATAAACATTCTGACCAAGTTTCATCTACTTTGGGTATAAAATGCAGCCTCAGGTGTATTGAAAAGGTGTTTCGAAATTTCAATCTTCAATTTGATCTGACATAAGCCATGTGTGACCTTGACCCAGATTTCATCAAGACAAACATCCTGCTCGTGGTTCAAGATTATTGGAATGAAAATTTAACCTTCACAGTTGTTGTTGGGGTTTTTCAAACTGATCACGCCACATGACATACCTTTTGATCCCACATGAAACAATTTTAAAGAATTGGTAGGCGATCGGGCTGTAAATTGAAGCTATTTTAACATTTGTCACAAAACACAGTTTGACTCAACATGGCCCAACCATAATCAGCTGACTTAGATTTCATATCAAAGAGTTTCCAAGATTAGATCGAAACTCTTGCTTTTATTGAGGGTTAACAATGTTTGCCAAATATTTTACCAAGTGACCTACTTTTTTGACACAACATGAACATTTTATGAATTTGACCTATATTTCATAAAACAAACGATCACCGAGTCGTAAAAACAAACCTATCCGTATTTCATAACGATTTGGTATGTAATGCCGCTGCTAAAGTTAACACTAATTTCTAATATTTTACCAGTGACCTACTTTTTGACCCAATATGAAAAATTAAAGTTGACCTAGATTTCATAGTAACACTTTTTCTGACTGAAATTTCATGAGAGAGTAAACAAGCAGACTGTTATTCATGATTCGCAACAGTCAACACAAAACAACATTGCACCAAGTTTCATTCTGATTGATGAAAACTGTTTGACAGCTAATCTCATTATAAATATAATATAAAAAACAACATTTTCTGTTCTTTAAACTTTTATAACAATAATAATTAATATTCAGTACCAATTAAATAACGATAGTTTATCTATGTACATGTGTAAAGCATTTATGTGCATAGCTAAAATAATATCACATCATTAATGCACATTTATATTACATTCATACAATACACAGTAATTTATTGGCACATTGTCTAAATACAGGCACATCTTGAAATACGCTAGCAGTTTGTTAAGGAACAACACCAGGGACTATGCTTATGAACTATGCCAGCAGTGTGTTTATAAAAAAGGCCGGCAGTTTGTTTATGAACAATGCTAGCAATATGTTTATGAACTATGCTAGCAGTGTGTTTATGAAAAAGGCCTGCAGTTTATGAACAATGCTAGCAGTTTGATTATGAACTATGACAAAAGTGTGTTTATGAACTATGACAACAGTGTGTTTATGAACTATGACAACAGTGTGTTTATGAACTATGACAACAGTTTGTTTATGAACTATGTCAGCAGTTTGTTTATTAATTATACAAGCAATATGTCTATGAACTATGCCAGCAGTATTTTTTGAACTACATAAGCTTAACTTTGCCAGTGGTTTGTTTATAACCTATACCAGCAGTTTGTTTTTAAACTACGTCGAGGTATGTTTATAAACTATGCCAATGCCAGCAGTATGATTATTGTGATACATACACATGTATTTCATTTTAAAATGGTATTGAGGCTCAAATCAATACATCATACAAATTGTTCCAACTTTCAAAGAGATAATCTTATAAAATAATGTTTAGTTTCTCCGGAACTATTTGTTTTATACATTCAGCATTTTAATACGTTTTTTTTTTCCTTTTTCATAAGTGTTATTGCATTTAAATCTGTTTATTCTTAACTGCTGTGATGAGATTAATACCCCTGTGTACTATACAAAACATCAACATGGCATTACTTGTCCCGAGTTTTAATGTTTATTTGTTTAAATAAGTTATAAGATAATTATTAAAACATTTAATCAACCCTTATCAAACAAAAATTTTCGTGATTGTAAAAGCAACAACATGTAAATGACTAAATAATTGGCACCAGTAGGAAAGATAAAAAACTGACATGTAATTAAACCAAACCAGTTTTCACTAGATCCTGAAAGAGGGAACCTGTTCTGTTATTTTCTCATTAACGCTATGATTACCTATCAATAATGGAACATTCCCTGATTACCAGCTGGAAATTGGTCAAAAATAAAGTGCGTAGTGCATAGTGCAACATGGATGTTAAAATTATCAACAGTTTCGGGTTTTTGGTACAATACTGTTATTTTTTTGTCATCGATATAAATCATATGAAGTCTTACAATGAGGTTCAGGTGTCACTCCAAATTTATCACCTACCAAAAAAACCTTAATTCAGAACTCATATATTCCAGTTTTAGAATTTTCCAAAAAAGTTGCACCTGATAAAAATGTGCCATGGGTACTTACACTGAATATGATGTATACCATTGGTACTAACATTGAATAAGATGCATACGTTAAATGTGCCATGTGGTACAAACAATGTCATTTGCTGTATGTTGAATGTATAATATATATTTTTATTGAGGATTTATAAAAAAGAAACTATATATGTGGGGAAATGTTATCAACTTATTTACTCAGTATAAAATAGACTACAAAATCATTAAAATAGTTAAAATACGTTCTAGCTTCTGTAAAAATAAAAGTACTTATAGTAGTGCATGTCTACATTACCTTTGTTATAAAAGAGAAAGATTGTTTCAAGATATGGACAGAAGATGTCTCACTTAAATGAAGAATCCTTAAAAGTAAAAATATACCGTAGTCGAAGACAAATTCTGCACATGCAGTTGAAAAATTGAATTGTGGCTACCCAAAAAATGAAAAGTAATATAAGAAATACTGGTAGTTTTTCTACTAAAAATGTCTTTTTCAAATAAAATTAAACGTGGATAAATTTCAGACAGCAAATTTTGCAAAGAAGAAACAACCTCCATTAAATCAGTACTGTATAATGTTCTTTAAATGTTTGCGGATTTTGAAGATATTTGGTTCACAATCAGACAGGCTTAAAAGACAATAAAACATAATTTGAGAATTCAGAGCAATACTGCTGTAAAACAATATAAAACAGAATGAGTTTTGTCAGTGTTCAACCTGAGGTCTCATACCAAAAGCGCTAAAAGGCAGTAAAATAGTTTCAAGATTTTTATACTATTTTGTATCAATTTTTTTTTTTTAAACTTATGTCCATCTAAGTTGAGGAAAGCTAAAATGCAAATTACTTTTCTTTCCATATGACAGTTTTCCCGAAAATTTATGCACACTCATAATTTTTTTTCTTTTGTGTGTTGTTATTTTAACTTATTTACTATTGTTAGGAAAAATTTCTTTAAAGCTATTAATTTGAAAATTTGATTAATTTCATACATAGCGATATTCTGCATATTAAATCTATGTACTGCCCTCATATTAAAATACCAATTTCCTTTAGCAAATAAATATATCAAGATTGCTGATTAATTTCCCATTCTAAAAAATCAAACATCAAACAAATGTGACTTCATCTGAAGCATGATCTGTTCTGCAGTGTTGTAAAACGCTTCCGTCAGTGTCGACTGCTGACAGACTGCTCTCGTCAGATGACGACGTAATTGGACTATGTAGAAATGTGTGCCGCGAGTGGCGCTGAAATCCTGGTTTTGGAGTTGGATTTATTGGGTTTATATGATAGTTTCTCTCTAGGGAAGAATCACTATTGTTATGTTGCAAATGTGACGAAGACATGTACGTCGTTTCTAACGAGCCTGCAGAAGCTCCTCTCGTCATCACTTTATTCTTTGGCGACGCAATCTTGTCCCATTTTGCTGGCTCTGTTAACTGAACACTTACTGGCTGAGAATCGGAAATGAACTTATTTCGTTGAGTAACAAAGTTTCTGGACTTTGCAAGGTACTTGTTATAATTATAACTTAGACCTTCATCCTTAAAATCTTTTTCTAAGAAATATGAGTCACCAAAAAAATCCTCAGTCGGAGGGCTTCCTCGAAAGAAACTATCCGCATCGTCATTGTCAGGTATAACCCCGTCCTCAGTAAAACTTTTATTCGAAGATTTTATTGCCGACTTTGGTGTATCTAAAACACCCAATGATTTTCTAACATTAGGACTACCAGTAACAGCACTATCTCGCGTATAGGCGGCAAAGTTTTCATGAATACTTTCAATGTAATCATCGATCTCAGTCATTAAGTCCCGAGATGCTCGTTTATCACTGCTTTCATGGTCCAAATCTTCCGCTTCAGACTTTTTCTCATTTTGACCTTTGGCCTTGGTAACATCTGCTCGCGGGAGATTGTGACTGTGTGTACCACCCGTGTCATGATTGCGTATACCATCTGTGTGTTTCTGAACATTAATAGAAGTGTTGCTAGCAGCATCAGGAACATTCTCAATATTGTTTTGTTTGGCACCATCTGGTAGGGGAGCTAACCCCACATTTTTCGATCTCTCCTTTGAGGATGAACCACCTGCTAATAAAATAAATATTATTTATCATATGCTTTCTGGTTGATTTATAGAGATGTATCAGTAAAACAAAAAAAAACATTTCACTGTTTCAGACAGTAAAATAACAATTTGATATTTTTCACTGTTGAAAGTCAGCTCTCACTTCCAAATACAAGGTCAGGCACAGGGCTGGGACAAATTTCAACATAGTAAATTCTCATACAATCCTTTCAATACCATAAATGTCAAGTCCTGACAGCAACGCTTATTACAATGACAAATGATTTTAGGTTTCTCTCAGCCTTCAGGAATGCAATTAGAACACCAATGCAGGCCTGTTTTTTTTTCTTTAATCAAACAAGACACATAATGTGACAATTATTTTAGCCAGAGTCTTGAGCTTAGCTATATGTGAGAGTATTGTTTCTTGTAATGTGTGTATCAACTTCCATGTGAATAACTTGACAGTTTCTGCTAGTGGACACGGTTAAAGTATTTGCATGACTTTGACCAACATAGGGCATACCGGTAACTCCACAATCATTTAACCCACAGTTTTGGGCATGGCTATACAAAAGCATATTATATCTGGTAGCATGTGTACAAAATGCCATATGAAAATCTTAAACAGTTTTTGAGCTGTGGCCAAGGTTACAGTTTTTGCACTATGCCAATGACAAGAAGGTCCAGAGAAAAGCTATCATATCACCTTGACTTATTTTCTCCAAACGTGAGCTCATAAATATAATGAAATTTACACCCTAAAATTCATATATAACAAAAACAAACCTGTGTTGCTAGCTTGGTTTTGGTGTGAATGTTTCGGGAGGGCAAAGGTGACTTTCTGTTTGTTCCGCAGCTTCCTGCCCGCCACGCCCCTGTTCGTCACTTCCGGTCCGGGGTCGGCGGCGTCGGGGTGGTCGCGGGATGGCGAACACACCGTCAGATCCACTGTCTCCACCTGAAGAAGGAATGAAAACAGTTCAACAAATGAACATGTTAAAAATAAAAAGCTGATCATAAATACTAGGGCAAACTTCTCAAACAATCAAACATATTTTAATGGCTTATCAGTGATACTTGATTTGTAAACAAAATTGTCTCTGCTAATTTTGAAAAAAAATCTCAGAGCAAATTCTGTAGTTAATGTGTACCACACATTATTTCACTGTTTTTCTGATCTTTGTGCATTGATCACTTCTTCAATGTTCAGCGCTTTGGTCAAATATTATGAGCTGTTTCCGAAAAAGCAGTAAATTTATTAAAATATAACACAAAGCTTTTGACTGTGTTTTCAAATGTTTTGAAATTGTGATTTAACCAGAAATTGTGATTTAACCAGTCTAAATGAAAATAATACCCTTTTTTTCACATAAGACATATTACAGAAAAGGCTAAACACGTTGTTGCAGCTTTTTCGCCAGTCCTGTAAAGCAATATTGTAATGAATATTTCATAACAAGTATCACTAACATGCACTTAACTTTCTGATGGCGTCACAGAAAGGATAAAAGCCAACAAAAGCGTGGGCTTGCAAGATAACATTGCAAAGCACATAAAACATTTAGAATTCCTTTATGAGAGAAATTTTAATTGGTCGAGTTAAAAAACATTATTCTATAATTCAAAATTCATTTAAAAATAATTCTCAGAAATTTAATACTTTAAGTTTCCCTTATCCAAAAATTATGTTTTATATTGAGAACTTGAAGGTTTAAAAGAAACATGAATATAAGGTAATGACGTGTTACAATGAGCAGATTGTTCAGAACTTTGTTAAAGTTAACAACGTGATTAAAGAAATCGTTGTTAACTTTTAAACATGAATTATTTAAAAAATGTGCTCATATATTTTAATAAATCAAGTACAGCTTATATTACAAGTGCATCCATTAAACTTCAAGATCAGTAACTTTAACATTGTTCTGAACAATCGGCCCAATTATAATATGAACAATTAACAATATAAAGATATTGAAATTAACAATATGTAAGTGTCATACAGTATAGAGTGAATTACGAGATTGAATAGTACTTCATAAGTGTGTATTAAAACTTGATCACTATCGAAAAGACACAAGTGTTATTTACTTATAAAGAGGTCATTAAGACCAAAGTGAACCAGGAATTGACATAAGACAGCCACCTAAAGATGGACAGATAACAAAAACGTCACACATAGCCAGGAAGCCAGAAAAATAGGTTAGCCAAAGAAAGAAATTTAATTTTTGAAAATAAATTCAGACAAGTGCGCAGCAGATCTAACATTAATGCTTGTCTGCTCTTGTTTGTAGTTTTTTCTGTCAAACAAGGGATGTTACTCCAATTATTAAAGCTTGAGTTATGCCCCTTGCTTACATTTGCAAATTGTCTCCAACAACATGTGTACCAACTATCATTGGAATATTTTAAAGCTGCACTCTCACAGATATACCATTTTTACAACTTTTTTATTTTTTGTCTTGGAAAGAGCATTTTTTTGAGTAAATATCTGCAAACCAATGAAATAAGATTGCTGACAAAAAAATCAGATCGTAGATTTTCATATTTACGTTAGAAAATTAATGTTGTATGGCTTAAACAGTTACTAACGGTTTAATAAAAATGCATAAAACATCAATTTTTTAACTTAAATATAAAAATATGTGATATAATTTTTTGTCAGCAGTCAGTAAAACTGGTTTCCATGGATTTTCTAAAAAATTGGCTCCAAGACAAAAAATAAAAAAGTTGTCAAAACGATCAATCTGTGAGAGTGCAGCTTTAAATGGTTTTTGAGTCATGGCCAAGTTTTATGGTTTTGCACAACACCGCCGCCTACGACACTGATATCAAGGTTATATGACGATACATCCGCTCTTTTTCTTTGAAAATTAGATGAGCTAATAATAGAAATATTACGCATAGCCAAGAAGCAAAAAACGAAAAGATAAAAAAATATAAGATCTAACAAAAATCAAAGCAAAGAGTATGACAGTGAGCTGATCGATAAAAAAATCGATTTTAAGATTAAGTTAGGGAAACTAGTTGATAGTATTTTGTTACAAAACATTTTCTTTTGATATCAAAACAAATTGTTGTTCCCATTTTGAGGACTAGATTTATTAATTCGAAGATAAGATTGAAATCTTTTAATTGTAACAATTATGAAAGACCCACTACACGGACACTAGAATTAGGACACTAGAATTACGCATTTAATTAATAGCTCACATCACAAATGACATAGTTAATCAAGTACTTATATATTTACAAACAGGATTTATGTTTAATATATATCAGACAGTTATGTTAATACTCGACTTTTGTAATGTTCAAATACATGAGTCTGCAAACTGTCTGACTTCTTAGCATCAAATTTGAACAAGCCCTGCTTCATAAAATCCAGAATATGAGCAAGCCCAATTAGCATTTCACCAGAGCAAGGCTTGCGGGCTTGGGCTTATTTTGACCACTGAGCCCGATACAGACTGGTTACACTGCAAAAACTATGAATACCAAAAATATCAATTCTAAGCTTCTACATTAGCAACTTTATAATGGCAGATTCAATTTTTTAACTCTGATTAGGCTAACAAAAGTACCTTATAAGGATGTCAATGCTTTTCTGATTTTCTCAGTCATTCAAGGGGCATAACTCAACATATATTGTAGCTCGAGTTATGGGACTTACTACACATGTGCATTCCATCATTGTAAACACGAGTACCACCTTTTTAATGTCAATATCTTTTACGCTTTTTAAAGTCATCCCTCATTCAGTCATCAGCGACAAGGCAAAAGGCTAAGCACTGTAGCTTAAATTGATTTTTTTTTAATTCAAAAAGGGGGTCAGGGGGTCGTGTAGTTCCTGACCAGAATAAAAGCAAATGAGCTGAAAAAACAACACAATAATTGAAAGCGTTCAAGCAAAACGAAAAGCTCCGTGTTTTGTGTAAGTACATATAAAAAAGTCTTAAAGCAAGAACAAAAGTGGTTTTATCATCTTCTTTATTACTAGCCATTAACAGATAAAACACGATTAATTTACATGATTTTCAGGAGACCCAATGTACCAGAATGATAAGAAACTAGGACAAGACATTTAGTTTATACAAACTGATTTGATTTTGTTTATTAAGTAGGGGCTATTAGCTGAAGTTTATCCCTCTAGACTGGTTCCTTGGTTAACACCAGTAAAAGTGTCCTTTCTCAGGGGCCAACAGAGTGGGGATGACCTCCTGGCCCCAATTTCTCGAAACTTCTTAAGTCCCTTGTAACAGGATAAAGCTAATCTCACTATTTTTGTTGTTCTATCAAATGCGTTATATTAACTTCTTCAAGAAATTTTAGAAATTATGTAGAATAATCTGTATGATTATCAGAATAAACCTTTTTTCACTTATCAAAATCGATTTTCAGAATGTAATTTGGTTAATTGAAATAAGCGACTTAAGCCTGTTAAGCTTTAGAAGTTTCGAGAAATTGGGGCCTGGGCCTTCCAAAGCCAAAGAAATTTACCAACACCCACTAGAAAGACAGCCCTGCAGACGCAGTTCTTGCTTTAAGATGTAGCTGTATAGAAGCGTTTAGAATGTTGTTAGACAATATGAAGGTGCGTGGTCTATAAGAGTTTCTAAAAACTAAATACAGCGTCACTCGATTGTATACCTCCGACTTGAACCTACCTTAGGAGACTTAACAACCGGATCTAAAATTCCAAGTTCGTCAAAATTATGGTCTAATAACGAATCACTCTTATCCAGCATAAGACTGCCGAATATTTCGTTAGTTAGATCTTGAAGGGAGGAGCTAGTATCGTTGTTAATAGATTTGTTGTTGTTGTTGTTAGTTGGGTTACCAAGGAAACCAAACTTGCTAGTAAACTTATTAGGTAAGGGAGGACGTTTTGGAGTTAATCTCTTCGCTTGGTCTCCGGTCCGCTTAACTGTTAGAAAAAAACGAGGAAAAACACAGGGTTACAATGTAGTAAACATGTTATTATGAGAAACGGTTACACTGTAGAAAAACATGTTATGAGAAATAGAGATTAATAATTAAGAGAGAAAATGACAAAATGCTTTAATGATTTGTGTAGTTTCCCCTGATGGATGTCAATATGATGTGATTACAATCATGAATTCGTGTTAGATAATTACTGGAATGACAGGAAAAAATGGAAATGGCAGTAAAATCGGGGCGTTTATTACAGAACGGAAAATATCATGTGGTATCATCAGAAATTGTAAATGGATGGAAATCATGCCATGACAGTCATAAATTAATGGAGACTGTTGTTTGGAGTGCAATCGTTATCAGGAAAGAATTAGAGGGCAGAGAAAGATACGATATAAAAATCACGTTTCAGTCTCGACATGGTCAATTTGATATTGTTTACTTATAATATGAAATACAATTACTCTAATATATTGGACCGAAAGTACCCATCATTGGATTAGTCCAAAATATCAAAATTATGTAAACATTGCATTAAATTTCTAAAATGACCGACCGACCCTATTTTTTTCCCGCAGACCCAAGACTTTTTTAAGACGTAGTCAGGATTTGTTCCATTATTTCCCTAAAAACAACTCAAAAGAGTGAACTGGTTAATAACAGCTCTCAACATTTTTAGGTTTTTACATTTATTTAGCCACTTATTTTTAATTTTTACAGTCAAAAGGGGCATAACTCAACAATTCCCCTGCGAAAATGATGGCCAATAACCATGGACTACCATGGACTACCATGGTAGTTCATGGTCATATGACCATGGACTACCATGGACTACCATGTTACGTCAAATGGCCGCCCCACGGTATCACACCATGGTAGACCATGGTATTATACCATGGTAGACCATGGTCTACCATGGTTTGATACCATGGTAGCACACCATGGTAGACCATGGTAGCACACCATGGTAGACCATGGTCATAAACCGTGGGGCGGCCATTTGACGTTACATGGTATACCATGAACTACCATGATATATCATGAACTACCATGGTATATGACCATGAACTACCATGATAGACCATGAACTACCATGGTAGACCATGAACTACCATGGTATATGACCATGAACTACCATGGTATATGACCATGAACTACCATGGTAGACCATGAACTACCATGGTATATGACCATGAACTACCATGGTAGACCATGAACTACCATGGTCACATACCATGGTAGACCATGGTCACATACCATGGTAGAATATGGTCACATACCATGGTAGACCATGGTCACATAAATAGGATTGACAACAAACTTAACAAAGATCAAAATCAGTGAAATGGAATTGTATTGATTAAAATATATGTTTATGGCGTCATCTAGTTTAGCATGCCGAGTACTGTATTCTGTTGATATCCCATTTACATGTATATGAGAAGGAAAAAAAAAATGTCTTATTTCTCTGCAATAGCTAACAACTTGTGCCAAACTTTGACTAGAACAAAATTATAGTATATATATATATATATATATATTTAGTATGATATAGGCCTCAAACTGTCCATTATGTAAAATATTGGAGCGTCTTCAATATAGTTCTTAAACTGAAACTGTTACATTTCAAGAACTTGAATTGTTCCTGCACACTTAAAGAGTAGTAAAAGTACAGTTCTTGAACAGTTCAAGAACAATTCATGCACATTTCTTAAATAGTAGTAAAAGTACAGTTCTTGGAACAGTTCAAGAACAATTCATGCACATTTCTTAAAATGTTCTTATCATTTTCTAGTGGTTCTTGTACACGTTAAGAATAGATCAAGTACGGATCTAGAAATGTTCTTGCATGGATTAAAATCTTGAAATCTACCCAGTACATTCCTGACTAGATGTGATAACAATTGTTAAACGATAACGTTTTAGGAACAAATCTTGAACAATTGTTACATTATAACTTTCTTGTTTAAAATGTCAACCACTATTATGAAAGAAATAGTCAACAAGAAAATTGAAAACACTTTCTTATAAGCTCCAGTTTTAGGTAACCAATTTCAATTCTTCATGAAAAGTAGATTACTTTTCTTAACTGCTTCTGTTTTACCACAATGAACATTTTTTTCATTTATGATTATGTATTAAAGTTACAAGTATTGCTCACATTTTACTGCGCTTATGCTGTATGAACGCAGTAGGGTAAGAAAGCAAATGACCCAAGATGCTCTAACATGCTTTATGAAATTTGCTCACATGCCCTACTGCGCTCTTACAGCATAGACGCAAGTAAAACTGTTATCTCTCCTTAATTATATCATTATATTTTTCAAACATGTACTTTTAACCAATGTGCATAAAAACATGGATAAAAAATTCAAACTAACACAGTTGATAAAGTTATTGTATTTAAGAAACAAAAAGTATGCACCTGCACATTAATGGTTCTTAAAGGTAATTCTGGAGTTTAAATGCATAGTTATTAATGACTTAATTTTTTGCATCAGCGCGCCAAACTCAGTTTTGTATTTACTGATAAAAGTTAGTCATACAGTTGTTATTTTGATTCTAGAACGACAGCGTATTAATTGATTCGCATTTATCATTTTCCATGTATCGAGCTTCTTTAGTCCAGCAAATTACTTATCCATGTCAGTGACGTCAAGCGTTTGATGAGAATAACATGAACTATTCATGAATGACAATTTGGACAAATCATGTTCATGAACTTCCACCAAGTTCATGAACTCCTGCTTAGTAAATGAACTTGACAGTTCATGAACATTATTTTTCCAAAATGTCATTCATGAACTAAATTCATGAATAGTTAATGTCATTCGACACAAGGTGATAATTTCATCATTACTACACATCCATTTATAACAGTTTTAATTTCTTATGACGCATATAAACACAATTAGTAAGAAACCATTAAATTGCTCATTTCAGTCCTTGACATTTACATCTAGTCTCTGTACCCAGGTCCCTTTTCCTTATACACTTGATGATGAAACGCATCTGCGAAAAGATTTTTTGCAGTCATTCTTTGCATGATTGTTTTTGTTGAAGTGGTCTTTTCTTAACTCTGGAAGCCTTTCGTTGTCTAAGACTTTGACATCCATCTTCCAACCTGAAAAATATTTCTTTTATTTATTTGTACTGCCAACATTTTCAAATAACTAACGGCCAGTTGGTTATCAAATCAGTGCGAATTAAGATTTCAATGTTGCAGGTATATAAATTAATGATAGCTTATTTAATTCTTTCGAACCAAAGAGCTCAAATTTATTGAGTCTGATTTTTTTTTAAAGATTCTCATTAGTGTTTGTCTGTTACATATAAAATCCACTCCACACATCCAACCATATTGTTTTCAAAACCAGAATGAAAATCTTACCATTTGCTTTAAAAAATAGTCTACTCACTGATGGATTTGACAATTTACGGCTTTGAATGTTTTTCTCCTTCACTGGTTGATTCGTTTGAGGACTGATGATTTATTTGTTAGCTCCTTTGGGTTGGCTAAAATAGACGAAACAACATTTCAGACACTTAACCATAATTTGCTTGCATAGTGGTTATTTAAAAGGTCAAGGGTTGGCAGCGATGCAAAAGTCCATTGAAGGACCAAAATTTAAAAATGTTAAAAAAATCAATTTCTTCTTAGTTTTGAGGTTCAATATTTAACAAGCATGATTCATACCCATTTATCCATTGCAACATGAGAAGCTGTAATTAGGATTTGAGCATATTTTATGATATAAGATTTTATCAGATTTCATATCAAAAAGCTATATTGTCTTTAAACATAAAGAGTATATTTGTGACTGAGTCGAAGTTATTGAAACTGTCCAATCAACAATGTCTTTGTTTTGATTGCAGCTATATTTAAAAAGATATTAACATATTTGTAACCCGGAAATGATCTCTCATCCACTACTTTTCATTATTAACCTGAAGAACTTTTATTTTTTATTTGACAAGATATAATAACGAACTCACAACATTGTTAAATAGGTAGTCTGGAGCATTTTGACATGAAAACAAAGTGATAATGTCAACAGACTTTTTAGAATAAATGTGAAAGTTTTTTTTATAAAAAATATTAATATTCTATTGTAAAATTTGTTAACTCCCTACTAACATGTCGCCAAAAATATATGTTTCACTCCCCTAAAAGATCGTTCCTCAAAACAATAAAAACTTTTTTAAAGGTTTTAGTTTTTGACCTTCCCCACCCACTTTTGCACACAGTGGCTTGATGACAAAGGCTCATTAAAGTCACAATAACAAAATTCAACCAGCCAAAATTATATTTTATACATACTTGAACATGTATATCATCAATATAATACATTGCCATAAACATAAAATGAGATTTGAAAAAAAAAAAATACCCTATACTGTAATATTACATTACAGTATATCATTTTGTGACTTTAATGAGCCTTTGTCATCAAGCCACTGTGCTTTTGCATCGCTGCCGGCCCATTACAATTGATCCTTTTTCTCGACAAAAATAGCTTACCAACGTTAAGAAACAAATTTAAAAGCTGCTTTAATATATATATAAATTAAGTATTAGCTGAACGCTAGTCAAAAACAAGCATTTAACTGTGTTTCTACACAAACGTATTTCGTATGTTTGTCGCGAAAATGTATTACAACAAAACATATTTGCTCATTACTTCAAAATGTTGCTATGTTATTTTAAACAATAATATTAGCGTAAAAGATCGTTATAAACGTTACTGAATTATACTCCTTACATCGCTTGAACTTACCTTAAATAAACGAAACAAGACATCATTTTATTTGGCGCATTATATTTCGACAAAAATGGCGGGCGTTCGAAACTATCTCCGCCAGTGAAGAGCGTTTCGTCTTAAATGCGTAACCGTTAGAATATAGTTATATAGCTACGTTAGAATATGGCTATAGTATTTTGTAAATATTATATTTAACCGGTTTAACAACTAATTAACCAGTGTTGACCACAGGTGCTCGTCACATTGCCTGGATACAGTAATTTTATATAAAATATTTTTTTTTTTTTTTTTTTTTTTTTTGACAAGATAGTGAATATATGTCATTTTAAAAAAAATTCCACATTTTTCATGAAAAAAAGTTACTAATAACTTGACAAAATCTTGACAAAAAATAAATAAAAAAATCTATTAAAAAAAAATATATATAAAAAATATAAATTACTGTATCCAGGCAATGTGACCAGCAATCCATGGCACCTTACATGATACATATGATATATGTGGTGCTTTAATTAAAATAAATTTAATTTTAATGTTCATGTTATTTTGATATGGAATTTTTTTTACGTTTGTTATTTTTTATTTATAATCTTTGGGTTATAACTGGGCCAAATGTGTTACACTAAATGCACCAGCCAGTTGTAACCACAGCTACCTCAACTTCCTGCCTGTTGCTGATGCAACTACTTGTTTTTGTACAAGTTTCCTTTCAAAGACATATGCAGAACATTTTAAGAACTTGCCATGTTCATAAGCTGTTCCTATGATGTGCCAAATTGTTTAAAAAGAACATTTCAAGAACATAAAAGTTCATAAACTATTCTTTAAATGTGCCAACTTGTCTTTATGAACAGTTCAAGAACATTTTAAGTGCAAACACTATTCATGAACTGTTCTTATATTGTACTTAAGACTTTAATATAGAACAGTATTAGAACAACAATAGTCTTTAAAAAATTCAAGAACTGTTCTTAAAAAGTATTCTTGAACTGTTCAAGTACAACTGTTCTTAAAAGTGATCAGTTACTGTTCTAGTACAGTTTTGCATAGTTCTTGAACAGTAATTAAACACAAGAACATCATTTCACAGAGGAATGGAGCATAGATGCTCATTAATGAGCAAATGCTCTATTTCCCACAAATTGTTTTCAAAGGTTTTCAAATTTGGCATTCTTCCTTTCCAATAGATATTCTTCCTTTCCATCAGATGCTTTCGTTGTGGATGAGTCTAAAATTAGCAGAACAGCTGGTAAAGGGTTAATACTGAAACACAACTTCTGTTGTTGACAAGTTGTGTGTTTACTAAATATCAGTAAAGAATAAGACCACATTTATTAAGTTGCTATTTCTGTTATTTACCAAAATCAACAAATCATTTTTAGACTTATCCAAAGTAAAGAATCAGATAAAAAAGGATGATGGTAGACTATGGTAAACTGTCACAGTGGCTGACCATGGTCAACCTTGGTGTACCATGGTAGACCATGGTTGAAATGGTGACTCTCGGAGTAAAACTTTTGTACCATGGTCTACTGTGGGGTTTTTCACGGTACTTGATGGTTGACCTTCAAAAACCATGGTATACCATGGTGATCTTTTTTTGTACCATGGTAGACCATGGTCGACCATGGTCAAACCATGGTATACCATGG
Source organism: Mya arenaria (assembly GCF_026914265.1). Taxonomy (NCBI): domain Eukaryota; kingdom Metazoa; phylum Mollusca; class Bivalvia; order Myida; family Myidae; genus Mya; species Mya arenaria. The sequence goes on along the minus strand of NC_069133.1, from coordinate 42,248,669 downwards.
TGATATTTTTTTGTACCATGGTAGACCATGGTCGACCACGGTCGACCATGGTAGACCATGGTCGACCATGGTCCAGGCAATGATTTTCCCACGGTACTTGATGGTTAACCATGAAAAAACATGGTTGACCGTCAAAAACTGTCAAAAACCATGGGGACCATGGTCGACCATGGTCATTATTTCGCCGGGGTTATACTGGTAAGAGCCTGAGTTATTTGCCTTGCTTAAACATGTGTGTATTATCAACCAAGATTTATTTAAATATCTTGAACGGATTTTGAATTATAGCCATAGGTTGAAGATTTTACACAACAATGACAAGAACAACAACACCAAGGCCATGACAAAACCTCAACTTTTTTCTTTGAAAAACACCCGAGCTGAAAAGGATAAATTAAATACCAGGCAAATAAAAAAGTCTGTCATTTACATTATAACCTCTTATCTACAGCTCATTTGAAGGCATTATATAGGCTTGCAGAGGTTAACAAGTATTTATGAGTATCATTCTATGGCTTCTTGTGATCAAAAACTTCGGAAAAGTCTTGGCTTGTTCCTGGGAAATATCAGTATTTCACGATGTGCAATGTTGAATAAGGCAATTTAGTGAAGCTGGGATGGATCGTAAACGATAAACTCTAGTAATTAAGGGGATTGTCAACAGGAAATCATGATCAGCTTTATGGCACTTTAGTCTTTAAACCTGCAGTCAATTACGTTATTGCACATGTTAAAGCTGATCAAGCAAAAATTAATGTCAATTTCGATCTATAACATAAGAAATAAAAAATATAAACGTGACAAATGTTTTGCTGCTTAATCAAATGCCGTCATAAAACAACGCGTGTTTGATGTTGCCTTCATTTTCTTTATTTATCTCTTTTATTTACTCATGAAGGCGAAAAGGTGAAACCCTTAGGAATAAAAGTAAAAGAATAAAACAGATCTATTTAAAAGGAAGCATTACAGCTACAACTTGAAGTACAAGTTCATAGATGCCAATTAGTACCAAGTATATCATGCGCATGCACTCTTTTTCGATTATTTGCGTATATGACTCTCGAGTTAATGGGCTGTCATACTCAATGATCTAACTATAAATTTGTTTAATTTGTGTAATACATATCCTTATAATACAGTTTTTTCTTGAAACTCAGTAAGTAAATCACAAATTATGATAGCACAGTTTAATAAATTAATCGATTCAACTACAATTAGGCTAAAGAACAAAACAAGGAGTGCACAAATACTTGGCTCTGATTAGTTGTTTTGAAAAGAAGTGGAACATTAAAAAAAAATCTTGATCTTTCTAAACACTGCTCTGATTACGGTACAAGAAAATTCACTCTGCGTTAGGAAAACCAATTTTCATGGACACTTGGCTTCAACATTATTTACAAACTTCAGTCACACAAGTAACGACACAAATTTAAGACAATAACGTCAATGTGTAGCGTGCAAAAACCATATCAGACTGACTTTAAATGTGCATACACACGTTTCTCCTGTTAATGAGAGAGACTTTTGAAATAGCGTTCACCTTTGGAAAAAAAATAGCACATCATTACATCATTACTCAGAAAAACCAACACATGATACAATTAAAATGGCTGCCCTGTAACTTACAGGTGAAACAGGCATTTAATTTGCTTTTGAAAATGTTTTTGAACTGGATACGTAAGATAACAGATTTATCTTTCCAGTTAAGGTGTTTTAGATGAAAAATACGCTGTATTCTAAAGTCACCTACATAAGGCCAGAATTTGGACTCAAATGTTTAAAATTATATAATTTATAACGATTGTTAAGAAAATTATGAAAACTTATACTAAGTCACTCTCGTTGGCACTATATTGCCTGAGAGTGTGGTCTTGTGTTGTGGGGAAAACCCTAAGAAAACCCACTCGTCCGGGTTGGTGAAAAACTCAAACATTCAGACTCAAATGTGTTGGGTTCCAAGGAGCATCAGTTTAAACTTGAATCTATGAGCTAAGCAGTGGCAGATCCAGGAATTGGCGTAAGAGGGGGTGTTACCTAGGGTCAAAAGCTTTTGACATTCGCCACTCCCTCAGAACCGAAGTTCAAATGGTTAAAAATATTTGGGTTTTTTTTTGGGGGGGTACTCCCTGGAGAAAACAATTTCAAGTGGTAAATGAAGCATTTTTAGCTATTTTATTACTATTTCTCTGAGACATAAACAAGTAAGAAAGTAAGTCAATTTAGATGATTTAGGAGGGGGATCATTCCTAGGATTCCCGATGAGAAAGTCTTATGAATTTCTTCAAAGTAAATGTTGATATTAAGTTAATGAACAATATGTCATGATAATGTCTAAATGTCAAAGCAATATTCTCTAAGACATCTAAATTCTAAAAAAAATCATTTGGACTTGCATAAGCCGAGTTATTGACGGTTTTACACTTTAATGTAATTGTGCTAATTGACTTCACTGTCAATTTTTCTTTTCGATTTAACAGGAGTGAACAGGTTTCTGTATAAACAATATAACAATATTCCCTATTTGGCATGTAATGAAAATAAAGTGCATTGGAATTAGTTATTTGTTAAAGCATTTGATGCGGGAGATGAATACTCCCCTCCCCGTAATTCTTAATTAATTGGAATTTAACCAGCATGATGCATACGATTTAAAACTTGATGTCTGTATCTGAAATGCCAACGATATTGACCCCTGCCACTGTTACAATAATGGAACAGTTCTGAGAAAAGTTGGTCTTTGGAATAATATGTGATTGGGCCTAAAAAAAAAAAAAAATGTCCGTTTCGGGTAACCCGACCCTACCTATAAAAATGCGCCGACCCTAACTATTTTTTTCCGTTTCTGAGCAAAAAAAATATTCGTTAGCGAATAGAGAGTTACAAAGGGCGGAAAAATGCAGATTTTAATCAGAATTATTGTTTATATGATAAAACAAAGTCAGGCAATGACAGTAATGTAGGAAAGACTACCATGTGCAAGAAAACACTCTGAACTTACGACAGATTTTGAAAATAATAATAAAAAAATCAAAAAAAATCCCTACCTACCCTACCTAGAAATTTTGGGAAGGTTACCCGAAACAAAAATTTTTTTTTTTTGGGCCTTGTAAAAAAGTAATGGGTATGCATGACAGTGACGTCAACCATGTCAACAACAAGAATCTGAGCACTGACCCCGTTGGTATTTTGTAACCACACGCCACGCAGTCTTTTCAAGTTGAACAATGAAATGCAGGGAATTTTGACCAATGAACCTTTAGAATACAACTTGCATTTTCAGCCAAAGAGATTGCAGATAGGCAACCATTAAGTAGTAGACTTGATCATTAAGAATTTCAACGTTCAACACACCCCCTGTGACAGATTTGCATCGACAATGTATCAGCCAATAAGGTTGCATCCTAAGTCAGTTAGAGGAAATGACAGTTGTGGCAAGTTATTTTACCCCCCCCCCCCCCCCCCCCCCCCATGCAATGGCAAAGTTACAACCCGGACAAGCCAAAATACAAGGACGTTTGACCAATGACTCTTTGGTGTGACACTAGTTTAAATCAATTTCTTCCAAAGTTGATTGGACAAAAGTTGTAAGCTTCTAGAATCATTCTAGAGTCCATTTCCTTGGTAGGAACATTGAGTACTGGTGTCAATTCTCAAGGGCAATGAGAGATACCCCTTAGTGGTTAAAAAACCCAAAACATATTGAGTAAGAGACGGGTACCTTTACCACTAGACCACTCTCACACTCTTACTGTCAGTGACCTTGACCTTTAACAGCCATTGGACCTGCACGCAACATGCTGACTTCTTGTGGTGAACATTAATTTTTGTGCTAAGGCCAAGTTTCCAGTCTGGGAATCCGCTTACGGGAAGCTAGGCATAGTTGTTACAATTGGGTTTCCATGTATTATGTACGTGCATCTATCCATGCATTCATCTGTCAGTTATGCAATGCGTATGCCGAGCTCCCCATAAGCGGATAGACAATTGAACTTAAAGCTTTTCTATGTCCAGAATAAGCAAGAAATTTTGTACCATTTATATATCTTTATTGTACAACAATTCATTTTTAGTGAGATTTCAACTTTGGCAGTAATGTTTTCATCGCTTTTAAACATTAGAATCCGCCGACTAAATCCATTAGCAGAGACATGAACATAAACACTAAGTCCTTTTCTGTGCTTAAAATTCACAAAATCCAAAGGGAGACATTTCATTAAGTGCTTAAAACCATTTAATGAAATGTTATCTTAAATTTGAAACTAATTAAAAATTGAATCGCTCTAAAGCTGTAATAATCGTCGCAGAATTATTTCCGTAGTGGGGCCAAATTGTCAACTGAAGTCACTTGTCACTCATACCTTAGTGCATAAACAATTGTAAAAGTGCAGTTCTGTTCTGAAGCCAGATTAATGGGTTTTCTCGTTTTATTCACTGGTGAAAACTCTGTTCACGTAAATAAACGAAACATTTGTCCAGAAAATGGATCAGCAATTAAGACAACAGTAAAAAGCATTAGTGATAATGTTCCCGATTCTTAAACTCTGGGGAAACCTAAGAAAATATACATGTATGGCCTTAATAGGGACAGGGTCGTAAAGATGGATTATACGATGTCACGAACAGGCATAAAATAACAAAATCATCTGTAATTTGCTAAAAATAAACATAAATTCGATAAAACTTCTGAAGATGACTCGCGATATATATTATAACATAGAACGTTGTTCAAGCTGTAGAATCATTTTCGATCATGACTTTTGAAACAGAAAGTCTTTAACAAAGTGATTAACATATTTAAACAGTATTTTTTTCTAGAAAGAGACGGAAGAAAGTTTTTTCCTGTTTTTAAATTATTTTGTTAAAGATGCACCCTCCAGATTGACCGTTTTGACGTTTTTTATTCTTTTTGCCTGAATGTCTGGAAACCAGTGGCACATTTTGATATTTTATAGCTAAAAGCGTAAATAACGCTTTATGAAAAATCAAAGTTTCAGCATTTTCCCAAACAATTGAGATCTGTTCTATTGTGAGTTATCTTACATGACTGCCTGAATTGAAGGCATTGCTACCCAAATCAGCTGATTCTGAGACAAGAATTTAAAAAAATGTCAAAACTGTCCATCTGTGATAGTGCAGCTTTAAAAGGTCACACAACACTAGTTTTAACGACAAAGAAAACAAATATATGCCATCGACGCTGATAACATCAATGACTGTAGCATATATTATTTCTCAGTTTAGATCCAAGAACTAACACGAAATGAAAAGAATGCACTACATGTCTCCACATCGGTATGTCCAGAGAATTTAGTCCTAAGGTGTATAACCTGATTCAATTTCAAAGCAAAATTATGACAAAAGAAAACACATATACAGAATTCTTTTTATTCTTTCAATCAGCACATTTAATAATATAACATAGCTTTGAAACACATCAGAAAAGAAATAAAGAGTATATACAACAGTAAGTCAAAGAATCCAACCGTAAGAATCGATCAATAGATAAAGGAAAAGAGGCTAGGTTTATGTAGTGGTGAATTAATACATGAATCACTAAGATTTAAGGCCTATTATTCATGCAGGTTAGTTAGTTGAATCTGATTATATGATATGATATGATTGTTATATGATGTTTCTACTGATTCAAACATGAATTAATACCCTAGCTATAAATTTTTGCTAAATAGATTATAAATTATAACATTTAAAAAATGAAATTTGTTTATTAGCTAAAAGCTGGGGTGTTATTCTTTATGAATTTATAGCTGGGGTAATATTCTTCATGAAAGTGTTAGAACTAGCCAGAACATACATATCATGATGATAAATAATATAATATAAATACATAGCTGCCAACCATTATATATTGCACATAGCGGAGATCATTTTATAATTGAAAGGGAGAGCATTCATGTTATTTAAATCTTGTACAGAAAGAGTAGATTTAACTCCCTTTTCACCTTTATCACATAGTACAAAGAATTTTCTTTTTTCCAACTAATATCCATTCGTAACAAAATGTCTAAATAAAGATTAGGAAAATCTTTACACAAAAGAAACAAAAAACAAATAGCACCATTGAAAACAAAAACTAAAGAATTTGTCTTTGGCCAATGAACATTGCTGGCCCCTTTTTCTTGCCCCTAATCAAGGCTAGTTTCCCTGAGACCACAAGACCCTGTTTAGGCCCCCTACAACACCGCTAACTGGGTGAAATACGTACCAGGGGTTTCCGTAGGGGGTTGCAAGAGAACAATTACACGCTGGCTGTCAATTGACGAGACAATATCATCGAGGCATAGAGACTCAGACTGGCCACACTGAAAAACGAAAAAACATAACATTAACTTATTATCATTGTTTTTTCCACAAAAATTTGAAGTCTCCAATTATTTTAGATATGCTCAGCAAAAAAAAACTCTTTTGTTTTATGAATTTTCATAGCGAGCTTAGTTTGGTCCTGTTATAAGAGACTTTAGAAATTGGTTGATGAAATCGATATAAAAATAAAACTCCCTACACTTACCAAATGAACGTCAATCGTTTCCATTCTGAAGCCGTATTTGTTGAGAATTGGTTTGAACACATCACGAATAAGTCGGTTTGGTTTCGCCTTGACGCCGATACATTTCTTGTTTGGTAGATCCATTCGAAACAGCACTCGACGTTCAATAGTAACCTCCTTCGAACCGAGTGTTGAAATATCCTCGTTCAAGTTCAGGGGCTGTAAAGGACAATGTAAAATTGTAACTACTAGATGTTAAAAATAAATAAGGGATTAATGAAATGCTTTTGTGAAAGATATATTTACTTATTTGAATCAAAAGATTTGACTTTAAACAGTTTACTCCAATAAGAATCTAAAGTTTTAATCTTAACGTATAAAGCAATAATGTGTTATACCTTATCAGATCCAAGCAGGAACACATCAACGCTCGCAATTGACAGACTTCTTTTCTCGCACAGTTTCCCAAGAATGTGGTGGATAGACTGCCCATGACGCGTGCCGACAACAGTGGTAGAGCCGTCTGGCATGATCACGCGACAAAAACGAGGCTGCTCAGCTTCTTCATCTATCGTTGCAGGAACCTGTGAAATAGAACAAGATAAGATAATGTTTATTTTGAATCGGCAAAACTGTATCAATACAACATAGGCTTGTGTGAGCTTTTGAACTGATTATTTGCAAGCTGTTTTGTTTTTTGTAGTCTGCATATGATTGACTGTTAACATGGTTTCTAAAGCAATTCCACTCATTTAACATGCAAGAAAAAGTTCAAGTTTCAGTGAAGTAATAAAAATTTTACTCGGGGAAATCTGTGACTAATCCCATTTTCACAAAACCATATCTATGGCTGAGTTACACAAATATTTCCTTAACAGATGTGCCAAAAACATTTAACTTACAGCAATCTGAGCCAAATCTCGTTTTGAAGCCACCGTATCAATAGTGGTGGGGGCGTTACACTTCAAAGGGAGATCATTCATGTTGTTATCTTTGTTGTCTTTGCTGGGTTTCAGGTTCTTGGCATCGTTTTCATTTTTCTCATTCTTGTTTCCCTGCTTTTTGGATTCTGAAAATTGTAAAGAAAATACTTAATGAAGAGAAAATAGAGTATAAATAGAGATACTAAAGAGAGACTATGAGAAAGTACCCCTGGTGGGGATTAAATCCACGACAACTTATGTAAAAGGTAGACACCTATATCAATAGACCGCTCCCACTTTTTATATTTAAAATTTCAAAACATTATTTTTGGTATTGTAAGTTTCCTATTGTGATATGTCATGTAATAGGATAAAATTAAAATTTCACAGCATTGATTTTTAAGGACATCAATAATTTACGTACTCTGTCTCCATGGCAGAAGAGATCGCCGGCGTCTCTCCTTATTTTCCTCCGTCCCGTCCTTCCCATTTTTTCCCTTCTTCTTTCCAGCTTCAGTATTTCCTGTTGCTAGAACCTGCAAAAGGGAGATAATTTTTAATGACGAAAATAAGTCAGTTGTTTCCCTTTGATAACCAATTTAGGGAATTTAGAGAATATAAAATTTAGAGAACAATTTTTTAAGATCCTTTTCCAAACTTTTAACAAAATGTTTATAATTGAAAATATTTCTTCTCCTCAAATATTAATCTGGAACATCTCTTACCTGTCGTGGGTCAGTGGATGTGGCCCCAGGCATTTTAAGTGCCTGACCCTCCATCTCAGCCATCATGTATGAGCGGTAGACCTCAGACTTGAGGAACCGGACATAGCTGTCTTGCTTCATCAACTGGTAGATCTGAATGAGAGACATAATAGAGATGAAATTTCACCAAATAAAAGGTAGCATAATATGATCCCTTATAGATCTACATGAGAAACATACCTCTCAAATGACACTAAATGTACCTCACCTAAACCCTGAGGTTTGTTTTGTGTACAAAATTATTTAATGAAACTGATGTCGATTCAGTTTGTGTTTGATTAAAAAACATATATGTACATAAATTTTGTGTTCCAAGGGATTTTAATCTTTTCATCGGTTTAACATCTTTAATAATTCAAATCTGCTAGGCGGAGTGTAAATGATCGTATTTGTCAATTGTACCATCATGTTACATTAATTCAAAATGGACTCTAGACTCACGTGTTGCTGTGCCTGTAAAAAGATGGTGGGTGGAGGATTGTCCACGGTCAGCTCCGCTTCCACGCCCTTACGTAACGCACTGTCGATGTTCACTGGGTCAGAACTGTGCATGGCTACGTGTTTGTCGTAAACCTCACGAGCCTTTGCCTTACGCTGTAATATGATAAACACCTTGTTAAATATTGTCTTAAACATAAAATTGACAATATTATGTTAATAAAAATTAACTTAAATTTATTCAACTGTTGCTATTGTTGTAAATCCACTTCCTGAGAAACAAAATATAATTCTATACCATGTTTTTATTGAAAAGTTCACACTTTATCATCAGATTTGTGTTAGATTGTCGGATGACCAAATTCAGACTTGATTTAGCCCATCAAAAAAATGTTGTGAGATATTTGATAAAAAATCAAGCTTTATTAACATACCAGCTTAGGGTCGGCAATGTTGCGATAGTCCTCACAGGTTTGCCAGAATTCAATATTTTCTTCGCTGAACTCTTTCTTAAGGAATTCCTGAAAATGTAAAAAATACAATCTTAATATATTACTTGAACTAAAAATACAGTAAAATGTTAACATGGGTGTCATCAATCCTGATCTTATCAAAATAACTTTGATAAGCATCAAAATACTTGAGGGATTATGAGCAAGATTGAATTTAACTTAATTCATGAGTTTTAAGATTTATGATGCTATGAATAAATTATCATTATATCAACCATTAAATAAATGTTTTATCCATAATAAATAAAGTTGTTTTCATAATAATGACATACCTTAAAGACAGCGATGCCAACACGATCCCTGAGCAGCTTGTCGAAGTTGACGGCCCACGATGTGACACGCCCCACCTCTTCCCGTTCCGTTGCTGTGGCAACATGGCTCACGATGCTGTTCACGCTGCTTGCCGATGAGAGCTTGTTGGGCGTTGAATCCTGGTCAAGCACAACCAGTGACTGCAAAGAGAGAAAAGTAAAAGTTGTTACACAATCTTAAAAGAATATTGTATAGTATAAATTCATTTTCAATAGTGGTAATAGAGTTCATAGTCCTATATTTTAGTATTCAATATATATGAACATGTAACTAAAGAAATCAAAACCTTTCAAAAATATCAAAGAGTTTTCTTCGACCTCCCCTGTTCAAATTTTGTATAAAAATATTCAAGAAATGCTGTCGTTGTTATTTTTAACAACAGCATGAAAGCACAACCAAATTGTAATGCTTTTTGATGTTGGGAAGATAGCTTTGGTTTTCCTTTTAAGTTTGTCCCATGTTAATAAATGTTAAGAAATCACTTGTATATCATCTTTGATCTTAAATACTATAACAGTCCTTGTATACCTGCAGAATGCAGCCTTGTTTTATTGAGAAAAATTCCAAGTCATATCCTTCAGTATTAAATATCCACTTGTTCATTTCATTCATAAGCATTTCAATTCTTCTGTTCACCTACTTTTTCATAAAATGTGTTTGATGTTATTTTTTTTGAAACCTTGAAAATAAATAGATTTAGACCAAATTCTTTTACAGTATTCAATTTGTTTGTCCGACATGCATTAAATCTTTATAAGCTCTGCAAAAGATGTTTTTCACAAATTGGTAATGATCAAAGTGCTTTAACCAAGCTTTTAATACACAGGTTACTTCTTTCAAACCTATAATCCTATCAGTCTAAACACCTGAAGACGAAACATCAAAGGAAATTTATGGAATTACAAAAAAAAATGTGTTGCTTAAATTCTTAAATTTCATAAAACAACACCATGTCGGCTACATGTACTCACTTGATTCAGTTTTGTGCTAGCATAATTTTTAGCACAGTATTTTTCATACAGTCTGTTATCATACAGTTGCTGTACAGTAAGTCCCGATTTTCTCCTAATAGATTTGATATTTTTGTGATCCTTTTTTGCCTGAGCAGACTTTTCCCATAATTCCTCAGAAAAATGAGGCAGACTCATGTTCATCATGGCGTTGTCCAAACAATTTTGGTTAATATCCAAAATGTCCCCATTCTCAGGGATTGCTTCCTGAAGGCACTCAGAGCGTCGCTTTTGTTTCTGCAACTTTTTGTATATCTTTGAATAGCCATCTTTGCGATAACTCGCAGCCCCAATGAAACTTATATCCAAGAACATAGTTCCAGCCTGTATGTACAATTATTCTTAAAAAATATTTCAATCTAAAACAATATAGCACTGTTTCATCAGAAACAGCTATCCATTAACTAAACTAAATCTATCACAGGCAGAACAAGAATGTTTCACAAAGGCACACAGTACACACTTGAGAAATATATGCATATGACATAAATTAACAGTTATGTGTGAAGTTTATATAGCCACATGTGGAAGGAAACATTTATCTGATAATTGCTCAAATTTTCCTGACATTGACATGATAGAATACACACCAGCTATTCAATTCCTAGAGGTAAAGTGTGACTGCTTTTCACACCTGATTATCAAATTGTGCCACCATTGAGTGAACAATGCAGTAGTGAACTTTGGGGATGCTTGAGTGACAGACTAATTGAAATCATCCATAAATAGATTGCATTAATTAAGTTATCTAGGCTTGGGGCTGGAGAAAGAATTTCTTTCTTTCAATACAAGTAATTCACATGGTAAGAAAAGTGGCAACACACTTGATCATGGCATAGATGTATTTACAATGAAGCAGTTGATAGTTTTACAACAGGCTGATAACAAAAGACAGGTGGATGATCACACTTATCTTTTGACAAAATACTTGGCAATTTTACAATGCCCTTAAAGAGAAAAAATACTGGTAATCCATACTGAAATCAACACTTCTTTTAAAGCCAAAAATCTTATCTCAGGAGACTTATTACCATGAAAATAAAAAATGCCATTTGTACTAAAAAATAATTCATTCCCCTACAAAATTGTGTCAAAAAACTAAATTTCTTCTGCCAAATAAATACAAGTAGATAATGTATTCTACAAATGCAGTCTATTGAAATATCAGGAGTTTAGAAAGATGCTTCAACCTTCACAATTTGGTAAAACCTGATTCCATTGATACCAACCCATTTATTATGATTTAAAAATCTGGTTATAACTACATTGCAATTGTACTCACTTGGAGTCTCATATCTATTTATGAAATATCATTTTTCATAATGTTTTCCCACGATATAATGACTATTCTTATGTACCTGGTTTGAAGTTTGTTTGCTTATGCAAATAAACAAACAAATAAAGCAAAATTCAATAAATATTTCATAATAATTCACAATTTGGAAAGAAAAAATTGCAATAATAAAATTTCACAATACTTACTTGTTTGATTAAACTAGCCAGTTCGCGTTCGTTCAATTTTGCCAGTAAAATATGCATGCTTAAGAAATAATTTCCTTCACTTTCTTACAATACACAATGCATATAAATAATGTTCAGAATTGAGTCAATATTTATTTCACATTACTGAAAGTATGACCATATATGTGTACAAGTATTAAGTTTTTTTCAACTGATGACTGACTCACAATGACTTCTTTATATATGTATACATTAAATATTAATTACCCATTCACTGGCCATCATTATACACCTCACTTATCACGTAACGATCCAATCAGTGACCATCATTACCCAAATAATTAATTAACCCGCCCATCCTCAAAAACCCAACCCCACAAAACTAGCCAAATAGCCACCTAGATGATAGATAAAAAAGTAAAAAATATAAGATTTGGGGTGATAACTGACCTCATTAATTATAAGCTATTATCACACAGATTTGACAATCTTAATTTCTTATCATCATTAAAGGGTCCCAGCTATCTGCTAAACTAATCACCTTATCCCCCGAATATCACACCCAATTTAGGAGGTGCTCTTGTAAGAGGGCAGAGCATCTGTAAGATTAAATGCTACCTTCAAAGAGTTTTTTCTTCCTTTGAAGTCCATTTTGGTCATTTATTTTAATAATTGATAGCAATCCTTTTTTGAAGGTGTGAGACAAAAAATTGGGCAGAAATATTTTTACCAACAAGAAATATGATATCATATGTATGCTTTAGTCACAGAACACATGACTTTAGTTATAAAACTGGTGTTATTTCTAAAAGGTTAGTTTATTTCCCAAATATGCTTTAAGTATGGATGGAAGACTTTAATATACATAAGGTAACTTATATTTAACATCACAATGAGTAAAGATGCCCAGTCATGTAACATTAAGCTCGGCAGAGCTATCTAGTGACGAAGAAAGAAACCTAATTATATATAAATTATTTTAAAGGCCATGGAAAGTACCTACCCGGTATGCCTACCAATCCACATTAATATTGGGTGTTGTTCAATTTTTTGATTTATAGTTTGGAGCATCTCACAGCACAACAATTATCCTTGAAAAATTGAAGTAAATTAAAAACATGTTCACCAGTGTGTAACTATTGCAGTAAACTTCTTAAGGAAGGTTGCAGTATAAAATTTCCATTGAAAATATGTTCAATTGACTTCCTGAAATTTAGTATACCCGACAAGCATGAAGCACAAACTGTTTTTTTTTTCAATCACAAGGGGGTGGGGTCGGAGTATATCAACTGTTTTGTACCTCTGGCGCTTACTGTCCAATGAGTTAGATATGTGTATGTTGAAATATCGTGGGCAATATTATCTGCACTGTACTTAATATATGGTAAGACTGGTTATCACTCTGATGTGAGAAATACCCCCATAAAAAAAGCAAAGCGAACACCCTCAAATATGGTAAGCATAAGTCAGACTCTGGATTAGAGGATAGCAGTTTTAGTCCCGAATCAGAGCTTAACCCTGATTAATACTGATTGTGATCCAGGAATGGTTAACTGGAAATTTGATCACACTGCCTTTTTTACCGGGCCCTCAGACCACTTCTCTAAAGTAAAGGGCATTAGAACTGCATTAGCCCTTTGACAGTGGAAAAGAATGGGAAATTTTCAAAATATTAATTAAATTTTCAACCACTGGGTTACAAGTTTTGTCAATGTTAATCAGCACTATTAAAAATACATTCTATCATGTCTATTTATATTCCCTTGCATAAATTTAAAGGATAACTGTATTCCATGAATTTTTAAAAAGGCTTATCCTGGATGGGAAATTTGGACTCTCATGGCGATGAGAAAGGGGGACTGCAACCCATAGTCAGCCCAAAAAATAGTAAATTAAGGGTCATTTTTTAATGGAACCTAGTGTTGTGTTTAGATGGCCCCTGATACTGTGATCCCTAAAACAAATGAAAAGGCCTCTGTCCTGACTGCCTGTCAATTGGACACACCAAACTTGATGCTGGCAATGTTTTCAACTTTGTGTCTAGATGGCCCCTGATACAGATTGCTTAGTGACAGCGTGGGAGGGGGAGAACATCTCCTGCCTGTCACACAAACATACAGAACAAAACACTGGCATATTTACAACCCTTCAACACTCACCTAGGCACTGACAGGGGAGCTTTTGACACCTTTCGATTGCAAGAAAATTAACTCATAACAATATTAATTCATTAAAACTGATTTAAGTTATCAGATTTGATCGTTTTGTGACAACACAATTGTCTGTGATGAGAGCAGTTCTTACTCCATATTGCTCCATTCAGCTTTGCGAAAAAACACATTTATCAAGGACTGGATTGTCATGGCAGCTGAAGGGCTTAAACACTTTCAGCAACGTGTTTGGGGACTCTTTAGACCCCCCTCCCATGGGAATCAAACGGGGCAAACACATGTTTAGTCTAGTTTAGTTCAGTCTGATGCATGGTCGGTCACATTGTGTACAAAACTCAACTATGGAATTCTGTCTCTTGTTAAACTGAAGGGACAATGTCTTCAGATGCTTCTGAGGTCTGAGGGTGTTTTTTTTCACAAATTGCCTAATTTATGAAAATACATGTTTATTTGAAAAGACAAATATTCCAAAATAGCAGGACTGGTACATGTTTGCTTTTCACTAATAAAAGCAAAACATGTTGCATCACCCATGGGGTGTTTGGTTTCGGGGTGTTTAATCCACCCATTTAAAAAACTTGTTTATATCTTAGGAGGTGTTTCTTCTGCCTTGTAAAACTGATGAGAAGCTTTTGTTCACCTATACAAAAATAAGCGGTAGGTGTTGTCAGAGAAGGTGTTTTTTCCTACACTCCATATAAACAAATTGTTCATATAAATGCACATGCCTAAACAGAATTGCAGGGGTATTTTTTGACGGGTGTTTTGTCCAATTGTGGGACGTGAACAAGGCTTTATCTGACTTTAAAAATGCAACTTAATTAGGCCATAATCATAAAGTTTGTTAGGCCAATTACTCAACACACATTTTCAAGGGAGCGATAATCATTGCAATAAGAGGAATGAATTTGTTTAAATTTTAATAGATGAACTATAACCAACTTATAGTTTATTGTTGAATCTCTGGTTAGTAGAAAATTAAGTGCGAAGTAATTTTCGCTGTCACGGCCCAATGTTTGGATCAATTTAGTCAGATGCACCAATAAACAGAGTATACAAAATACTTGGCTCTGATTGGCCTGTTGGAAGCAATAAACTATACAAACATATACAGGAAGTATTTTTTCCTTTTCATACACGTCAGTAAATACGAAACTAACTAATTGCAGCGAAATGGGGTTTTACCTCGTGTGAGAGACTGAGGGGGTTTCTATGATTCTTGGACCGGTATTTCCCAGGGGAGAGCCCGTTTTGAAACACACCACTCCATCTTTCCTTGACTACGCCCGACCCTTCTTCCGGAGAGCCCAGGGGTGTCACGCCTTTCCGCTCTTGGTCACGCTGGAATAGAAAGATTAAAATACTTAATTGGAAAAATAAACAGACTTTGGTTATGAGAGGAAATCTCGCAAGAGCACCGAATGGCAAAAACCAAGGTTTCCCCAGTCAAATAAGGGGGACAACTCACCATTTTTTACACAAGAGTTTTTGGCTTTGCATTTCATGTGCATTTTGTTTTTGAACCACTTTATTTTAATACCTTGATAGGATATTGAACTATGGCCATGTTTTTGCATGACAACGCCAACGACAAAGCCGACAATGAAACCAAGTCTATGGAATTATGTGGACTTTTCTTCTTGTAAAACAGTATAGCTAAATATACTGGGAAAAACTCTAACAGGAACAATAAATTTCCTTTCAAAGTCAGTATATTATTTACCAAAAGAGGGGTCAAAAGATACCAAACTCTTGAATTTTAAAATGTCACTGTTTACCTCCGAGTCTGCGTGGGGTAAATTAAGAAGATTGCAGTGGATTAAATTATAATCGACCATTAATCAAACGTACTTCCCCTCTATTACGGGAATCTTTTACTTAGTGATAAAGCAGTCTGAAGAAATGCAGAAATGTTGTAGAATTCATTGTATTCATATAATTATTTCATGACATCCTTTCATCATTTATTAATGTTTTTATGGATATAGAATTTAGTCCATTAATAATATAAGTTTGTGAATTGATTTCGTTTATAGTTTATACTCATTTAATTTAGCTTGAATGTGTTAAAAACTGATAGAATCAGTCTCAATTCCATTGCCTAGGTAAAAACAACCCAGTCTTGGCATCCATTTTCAGCAGCCATGAGAAAGTACCCTTGCTATGAATCGAGCCTAAGTTACCTCTCGGTTGAGAGGCGGACACCTTAACCACTAGCCCCTCTCACCTATGTATATATATCAATAGTGAATGATTCAGTTTAAACAAATAAAAGCATACCTTAAATATTTCATAGACTTCTTTGGTTAAAAACTTCAGCGACAATCGCCTCATATTTTAAAATCAATCAAAGTCATCCATTGTAATTACATGTGTCAGTATTAGTTTCGTAAAAATAACAAATATATCCAAGTTTCATGCCATTAATCACAGGTTTTCTTCAATTAATCCACATAAATCATCTATTTCAAGATATATGGTGCACCTCAGTTATTTAATATGGGTGAATCTTTGCACCGAACTTTTAATGTTCCAATTTTCTCAAACAAGATTTTCACAAAACCATGACCCTCTTTTAGATATTTCACCCAAATTATAATATTCCCAATTTTAATATCTTATTCGAAGGCCACCTAGATGTCCTAACACCTACAGCTATTAAATCATCGTTATAACATTTTCCAGTTTACGAATTGGAAGATTGAAAATTCAGGTAGGGATTATGAATTATCAGGGTTTCCTTTCACTTTTTCAGTTAACCGCAAAGTATCGTTAAGTATCCCGCCAGGACAGTGTCATCAAATCCAAATCTCGCATGATAATAAAATTGAAATATTCAAAGGTTCTGTAAATATAACATTCTCATATACAAACATACCCTTTCTATTTGTGAAGTATTTTATTGCTGTGTATTGTACCGTATTTAGCTATAACGATCACAGATAATTGGACGGAAGATTTGAATTCAAACTGCCTTATAAAACAACTTTTGCCATATTAAAACATTTATCAACAAACGAGGCTTTGATAAAAGGGGCGAAAGGAGAAAATAATTATATTTTTGAATTGCGTCAAAACTTCAATTTGCCTTAAAATGTGCTGTGGCTTGTAACGCACGTTAATGGAACAAATGAGAAATAATAACCATGAAATTGTGACAAATTTATGTGACATTTTCACACAGTCAAACAATTATATTTTTTCAAAAGAGTTTATTTAAAATTTTCCAAAACCAAATAACGAATGACAGGATGCAATTGAAACATACAGATACGATGATTACATTTTGTATCATAATTAAAACTATGATTTCTTATGTTATTTTCCAAAAGTTTATCAAATCATTTAATTTAAGTGAACAAATAAATCATTGGACCACTTATATAAGAAATGATTTTATCAATTTCAAATTCTGTGGCAATACAATTTAAAATGCAATAACTGCTAGAACAACTTTTCAACCAGTTATTGAATGCATGGTCAATGTTTAATTGCTGTGAACTCATTGTGGTCACTTCATAATTGACCAGGGGGGACAACTCTAGTCATTAGGATTGAAAAAGGGAAGTCCGGATTTGTTTTTTCTTTGCAACTAAGGAAAGTCTTACTGCTGTGCATTTTTAGACTACATGATGTAAACTTATATTTTGTGTACAGAAACTTAAGTTAAAAGATTACGTATAATTCTACCATGCTGTGTCTGTTTAAATATGTAATCTTAAGTAACCATTTTCGGTCTTCGAAACTAGACTTAAGAATGAATAAGCCTGAATTCTTACACTTGTGTTAAAAATGGCAACAAAAACTATCAACAAGCCAGCTACTATATAATATCAAGAATTTGAGCAAGCCTGGAAAGTTTTTAACAAGTGCAGGACTTGTGAGCTTAATTACGCTAATTTCAAATACTGCATATTGGATCACAAGAAAAAAGTGTCAAATTATTTGCAAATAACTATAGATATTTGAACTTCATATTAAGGACATGCATTTAAATATGACGTGTGAAAATGAGCCATCCTAATATGTGTATTAATTACGGCTTGCATGAACAACAAAATATGATATTTCAGTTTTACTTTTTTTACAGTTTGGCCCTCTTTGTTTGCCAATGAAATTGCTGTATTGTGTTTTAAATATGAAAATTATTTTTCATAAAATGCCTAGACGTCTTGAAATGGAGAAAATAATTCAGTAATTTTCCTGTTTGTGGTCTGGATAAATAATGAGCGCATTGCATACGTGATAATATAAGGTCAAACTTAAAATTTGTTATTGCTTATATTTTGAAATTTATGAACATATCACAGCGCTCGTTTGTGATATGTTCAAAATATAAACAAAATCTAATCCATGCAGCCTACTTTGACTGCTCAATGACAGTTCAAGGAAGTGGATGACCCCAGGCAGCTAAAGGGCTAAAAAAAAATCAAAAATGGGTTTTGGGGCCAGTGGGAATTATTGGGGGGGGGGGGGTAAAACAAAATGCCATAAAAGCAAAACTGGCTTTTTAGAACAAATAAAGTAGTAACCAAAAGCAAACATTAAATTTATTTTAATCAATTAAAAAAAAGGTTGTGAAAAACAATGATGATAACTCAAGACAACAAAAAAACTATGAAAATACCTTTACTAGAAATGGATTTCTTGACTGTAAGTGAAATAGTTTTGGAGTTTCGAGCAACACATTAGTGGGCATAATACTTACAGACTGAAAGACGCACAGGCAGACAAAAAGCAATTTGATACCCCCCCCCCCCCCCCAATTTTGGATGGGGGCATAAAAACAACAACAACGAAAGTCGAGCTAATAATAAGTTAATATAATAATCCAAATAAGTCAGACCTCAAGATGCCATTCACTCTGCTCCTTGTAGACACCTTGAAATAGCTTTTCAATATCAGCGATGGAGTGGGACAAACTGAGATCTCCTGCAGGACTAACTCTTTTATCGTTAGCCAGTTTATTCACTGTCGAAGATAACCGTATCCATGACAACCCTTTTAGTTTTGAAAGAGACATATCTCACATTAACTGAAAATTGCTGAACAAAATTGAACATTTCCAGGGCTAATTTTCCTGCGTTTTCTTTTTGTTGCCTAGATATATCTACACAGAACAAAAAAAATAAAACCAGTGCGTCAAAACTTAAATTTCCATTTCCGCTTACTCCATTCAAATAACACTGCAACTCTGACAATGTAAATGTCAAAATGAAACTGAAAAATAGAAGTGCAAAACTGCTAGATCCTGAGAACAAAACTGCTAGATCCCTTTGACGCAATAATTATAATCTCCGGTACGTTGAAGGAAAACACACCACAAAACTGATTCAAGTCTCCACAAACTGTAAAAGTCAAATGGCACAAATTAACAGCTAAATCCTTCAATATATAACTTCCCTTTCTCGGATTGCACCTCGCTAAAATGCAACAAAACCATCAAAAGTCTAACATGTTTTCACATGAAACTTTGCCAAATACCAAGTTTCATCATTAATTTAAGCACGTTTTTATCATCCAGGTTTATTGTGTAATTATTTACACCCAACGTTTTACAGAAGTCAATCTCCCATCCTTGCTACCTGTCATATCATATTTCACACGAAACCCTCCAGCCCTTCATTCAGCTAAATAGCAATATGTCACAATTTGTCCAAGCTGATCAAAACATTACGATAATGATAACCCAACAAATAAGGTCAATTTCACATAATAAATGAACCTGATATACATCAAATAAGGTCGATTCACGTGAAATATATGTCAAAATATTTTCATACTGAGCATTTATAATTTACGGTACAAGATGAATATCCTCAACTAGATCTAAACTTGAATAAATTTTAGGGTTATTAGGCACAATAAAATCCTTTTCCTGCCGATATAAAACCACTTTTAAATGTTTGAGAACATTAAATCACTCTTAATTCTCCAACATAGGTAATTCTATTAGAATCTGTATTTGACTAGCAGTATAAATACTCTCCACGAAACTTCATCAATAAATTCATTGACATGGGTAAACAAGCTCTTTAATGCTTAGTCCTACTGACTTATTCATTTAATTAAACTCAAACACCATTTCAATGTAACATATATTAACAATTCAATGTTACATGTATTAACTAATTTATGTTAAGTGTATTTAGTGTATTAAAAATGTTACAGAATAACAGCATATCTCCATTGAGGCTCAAATTAACAGTTAAAAATTGAAGGGATATTTGGTACTCAACAGGGTGAAGTTATCACATCACTTCTAATTGTGTATTCAAAAGTGCAATTCAAAATTAAGATTAAAGCATCATACAGAAGATAAAAATGTGTTGAAGTCAAATAATTTGTGATTGGTACATTTCTCATTAACTGAGGTTAATATAAATAGCAACTTTGGGAATCCGAATCATTAAAGTTTCCTTAAAATTGGAGTTTCCTTTGAATGGCTTTTGAGTCATGTTCTTGGTAAAAGTTTCTCCACCAAGCAGTCATCACTGCCTTTGACATCATGCAACAGGCTCCCACAATACATCAATTTTCTCTTCTTCTAAAAATGGACAAGCAAAATTATGAATCTGACGTCTCTAGCCGCAAGAATATGAGATTTTCTATGAAAAAAGAAGCAAAAATATGAAACACATTTTAAAGTTCAAGGAAAAAATTATTACTACCCTTTAGATGTTCTCCACCTTTATATGAATAAGTTACTTAGGTTACACTGCACTAGTTCATCCCAACCATATCCAGGTAACACAACGATAAACGATAACTACCATAACCAGGTTACAAAACACTAAACTATATATATCTATAACTACCATATCAGGTTACACAACACTAAACCATTACTAGCATATCCAGGTTACACAACACTAAACCATTATGACGATATCAGGTTACACAACACTAAACTATAACTACCACATCCAGGTTACACAACACTAAACCATAACTACCATACCAGGCTACACAACATTAAACCTTAACTAGTACCATATCCAGGTTACACAACACTAAACCATAACTACCATATCAGGTTACACCACACTTGACAATAACTACCATATCGGGTTACACAACACTTACCCATAACTACCATATCAGGTTACTCAACACTAATTCATCCCTACCATATCAGGTTACAGTCAGCACTTAACCATCCCTATCATATCTAGTTATACAACATTAAACCAGCGATGTGTTCAGTAAGGCGAGCGTTTACAATACGCTCACAAACGTTTTGTTTTGTATCCCTGTTGCAACGCAGCGCATAAACTGCAAGCAGGGAACCAAAACACAAACGTTCCCGGCAACCGTCTTTACTGAACGCATTGCAGAACTATCATATCAGGTTACACAACACTATACCATAACTATTATATCAGATTACACAACACTAAACTATAACTGCCATTTTGGGATACACAACACTAAATCATCCTTACCATATCAGGTTACACAACACTAAACCACCACTATCATATCTGGTTACACAACACTAAATCACCCCTACCATACTAGGTTAGGATACACCAAACTACTCAAAATAGCAATTATAAGGTGATTCTCAAGAAAAATTGTAAGTCCATTATAAAGTAATCTAGGGGTAAAAATGAAAAAGTTCATGGTAACATAGAATAAAGAAAACACTTTTGTTTGTTTGTTTGTTTTTTTGCACACACCTGTATTGTGTTGTGAGTGAGAGCCGCAACGATACAGAAATGTATCTGTTCGCTTTAAACGAAGAACATATAATATTGCTTTCAACTCCTACCTCCTCTGAACACACACAATAAATATAATTAATGTACTTACTTTGTTTGCTTCAAACACCGAGTAAGAATTCCGTCTTCGAAAAAGCATTTTCATATTTTTAACAGTAAGCCATAAATTATTTCAAACAATATCCTGAATTTTTTGACACCATACTTGTAAATCATCCTAACTTAGACAGTTTATTTCTTCTGGTGTGTTGTAATCAGGTAAATACTCAAGTAAAAAAATTAAGCTAATATTAAACTTTCTAGAATTCCTTTTTTTATAATAATCACAAGTTTCGAGCTTAAGCATACTGTGTCAAAATCAAAGTCTGTTTCTTTAACTGCTGAACCAACAGAAGTGTCCGATGGTGATCATGTACACAAAATATTGACAATTTTCACTATCATAAGCATATTCTTTTCCTTGAGAAAAAAAATGAAACAAAAGACACATTTGTCTGTAAACCACACAATTAAATTATTTTCATGAAATTTTCTTTTCCTTGTATTCTGACAATATAGAGGTTTCTTAACGTGACAGTTACAGTACACTTGTGATACTTAGCTAACTGGGAAAACCAGCATATTAAATTACGACATTAAAGTTCATTTATAATTTTTACTCCACATCCAACGCGAAAAAATGCCTTATTCTCAGTCATTAAGTCATGTCGCTACTATGAAAGTTGATTTTTAAACATCGAACAACAAACATCTGAGGCAAAGATCGCAGTATAATAAGCACATTATCTGTACACAAAACACAGTTTTAATAACATATAATTTTCACACCCAGATAAACAATGGCTCGACTGACAAACTGCCATCTTCGCAACAATTATTTCTTTCAGTTTAAAGTCTACATTGAAAAACTGAAAACCCCTAGAGAGAAAACATATTATTCTGAAAATTTCAATAGATCTTACAATGATTATAATGGAATGTCTGCCCTCATTTGAATAATTTATTTGAAAGCATTTGAGTACTAGTAAAACAAATAAATATGCTTCCAGGCTAGACAATGTCTGTATTTAATTTTCGCCTTACTTAATATTCAATGTACAGCAAGAGTACGTTTTTATGAATTTTAATGACAAACATGTGAACAAAACAGGTGTTGTAAAATGAGTTAATAAATCGGCCATTTGTTTTTAAATTGATGGTGCTTTTTGTATTTGCTAGAGTTTAATTTTGCCGATTTACAAAGATATGGAGCAGCAAAGCAAAACCGCAAGCTGTGGTAGCTGCTCGAATTTTAAATTTTGATCGCCAAATAATTTTTATAACACATTTTTTTGCGATAATACTAATTTCACCTGACTGACTCTACCCCCTTTTGATCGACTCATTTGCTCAGCATTGTGTAGTCATGTGATATTTTGACACCAAACAAACTCCGTTTCGGCGGATGCTGTGAAAAAGGGGAATTTATTTTTTTATTGGCATAAGTGGAATGGATATAATTTGAATAAATAGTAAGGGAAAACACCTACATAAAAAAATTAGGTACTTTTTGTACCATGAACACGAAATTTGAAATGTTTGGACTATTAAAATTACTGAGGTATGTTAACATTATATAAGTTATTTATTTACCATGACTTGCACACCTAATTTCTCTAAAATAATTTTTGTGCACTATTTTTTTACACAGATTTGATCTATTTTTCTCATAGAACAACGCTTAATCACAAAGATTTGCAGTTTTTCAACTGTACAGACATGTTGCCATAATGTGGTTTCATCCTGCTGTGAACATATTCTTACAATTAAAGACATTTGGAACGTAAGGTAAATTATAAATGAGGCGTAAAAAATAAAAATAACCTCAACCAACAATTTTTCCTCCCAATCCTTCACTTACTTTTTGCTGTACCGTTGTAGAGATTTTTATTCGAGATTTCATAAAAAATGTCTTAATTTTAAATGAATAATTATGTCAAAATGAGACCTTTTTATATTCATTTTTTCTACAATAGTGTTAACCCTGTGATATAGGTGCTATTTGGTACAGAATTTTGGTTTTCCAAAAAAAAAAAAAATAGAAGAAAAAAAGTTATGCCCCTTACTTTCCCTATTTTTTGGAGATGTTAGTGGGAAAAAAAGAACTTTTTTTGTCTGCTTGACAAAGCAAAGGAGGACCAAGTGAAATGATAGAATGAGATTACCAATCCAACTTAATACAATGTTGCTTTCTTCCATGGACAAATGCATTTTTTTTTTTAATTCGGCTTCCTATTAATTGTCCAGAGGCCAAGTAACGTTACCTCATAAACTCAAAGAGTGATTGAACTGATAAAAATCATACAACACTCACTGTATTAAAATTAATGCACCTGTCTATCAAAATTCGCCCAAATATCTGAGATGCCAACTTTACCTATAAAGGATCCTAAATGTTGAATTGTGATTTTTGTCAAGTTATTTTCAAAACATAATGATATCAAAGAGCTCAAAGGTTCTTCCAAAGGATAATGTTATTTGAGATGAAAATTGCTGTTTGAACACACACTATTAATTGTTGATAAATGTCACGGTGATCATTTTGGCTATGAAGTAATGTCTCTCAAAGCGTTTCAATGCCATCAATAGGCTGACTTTGGTTTGTACCCCCACACATTTGATCAAATTTAATGGATGCTTATTTTGTCAAACTTATTCAAAACAGATTCATGTGTGGTTAAATTTTCTTCTTTTAGCCAAACATCTAAATACATACCAAGGTGTGAAAGCAATATGGTTCTATGTGAGATTGAATAAAGAGTCAAATAGAACACTTTTGCTCTACTCCTCAACTCAATTCAGATGATAGACTTCTTTCATTCTTTGCCTTAGGAATGCCAATAAATCAGTAATATTTAATCAAATCTGATATGATGTGTTCTCTTGCAATAAGGAGACATCACATCACGTCCCTAAAAACGGAATCCACTAGGTCCGCCAGACTTATGGTCTCACAAGAAAGGACAAGGACATCACAGTGTCATGTCCCTAAGAACTGAATCCACTATGTCACATAACCTTAAATTACAGCCCTAAGAACAAGCCCACTATATAGTCACTAGCTACTGCCTAATATTACATTACATCACCAAGACCTACAGTAATCCACCTAGCCTAGGTGAATCCATCTAACCTAACAAATGTTCTCTTGCAAAAAGATGCCATCACCTCACGCCCATGAACTGAATCCATTAAGTCATCTAGCCCAACACATGTTCTCTTGCAAGAAAAAGACATCACAACACAGCCCTTTGAATGAATTCATTAAGTCATCTCGCTTAAAACAAACAAAATAGTGTACATGTTACTCTGAGTGCTGATTGGCTGTAGAGTGATCGAAGGGAACTATCTTATCTGAATGAATGCATGTATGACAAAATATCATAATATTAAAAAAATCAGTCAGTTTAAGTGCCCCAACTGAAATGAAAATGGGATCATATGATGCTTTTGCTATACTAGGCCCTAAAAAAACTAAATCCCATCCATAATCATCCTCCCCAACATATGTTAAACAAGTTCTTACTTACCACAGAGGTCATGGGAGGTTTCGGTGCTGCCTTTCGTTTTAACGGGTTGTTATGCATGTTTCATAAGAAGTTCAAACTTTTTGCAATGTCTGAATGTGCATGAATGAACACTGAACACTGTCTTGACTTTGAATTTACATAAATACGAAATATTTTATGACTTTCCCTTCAATAACTTCCTCCATGCAAATGTTTCATACAAGCTTGTCAATTGGTGCATTTAAAATAACACGCGTAATAACATCACACAATAATATATATCAAATGCTTTATAACCATCAACTCAAACCAAAAAAACAAGATTTCACATAAAACTGTTCGTCATATAACATCCATTATGATACAAGTATTAAATTCAAGTCCTTATTGTGAATGATACCATGGATCTTCAAGACAGGATAAAATCACAAAAGAATGAAGGAAGCTTTGCATCTCCCATTCATAATCCCTCTCCAACAAAAAGTATCACAAAAGATGGTTGATAAGACCTTTCACA
The DNA here is from genome assembly GCF_026914265.1 of Mya arenaria. Taxonomy (NCBI): domain Eukaryota; kingdom Metazoa; phylum Mollusca; class Bivalvia; order Myida; family Myidae; genus Mya; species Mya arenaria. The sequence goes on along the minus strand of NC_069133.1, from coordinate 42,222,784 downwards.
TTGTCAAAATTCTTACTGAAATTACAGGTCCTTCCGAAATCATCAATCCCATACTAAAACTGGGATAAATTTAGCCAATAGCAGTAATTGCCCATCCTGTCTAACACCTTGCAGAGATTCACGAAAAGTTTGTCAGGTATTGGTGTTGGCTGATGTCAAAACTAAGTCCACAGGACCATTAGGATTGAATAGAAGATCCAACTTTTGTTGACACGTTCTTTTCTCTCCGTCAGTGGGGATCCAGTGAGATAGATCTTCGCTGACCTTTCGAAGGCTTTATCCTAGCTAGAATATTTTTATCTTAACTACAAAATCACTTCCAACTGTAATTACTTGTCTGCGAAATTTGAAACAAACACTGGCAGTTTTTTTATTGACAATTAATATGAGATAATTTCTTTGTACTGCCTTCACATTATTTTGAAAAGTATGTTCAACTTTTTCAATGAACATGGATAATATAAATAAATTATATTCCAGACTATTATAGTTCAGCGTAAAAAACGATTCTAAAACACTTCTCTATTCATTGGCATAAGATGACAATCCAATCTTGTGATATCTATACCTTGAATCTTGAAAGGCGCTTAATCAAATAGCGAGGGTTATTATCGCAATAAAAATATTTGCATGCCTTCACTATATACCCCCTTAAACATTTCGCTAATAAAGTAAATAATTGATATTATTCATTTTCCAATTTCATTGCCCAATTAGATATCGGGCAAATAGAATACCTGTTTATTTATATATTAAATGTTAGTATCATTGCTAAGACAATCAAAATAACATTAATCAACAGAATAAGTTGTTAGGTAAAAAGGCTCCTGTTTCATGTTTTTATTAACTTAATACATAACAGAAGACAAATGAGATGGAAAAGATCGCAAGAAACATAATTCAATGTGTTTCAACAGAAGTGGTCTCATGAATGGGTGTAAATGGGTAAGAATCCCCGAACATTTTGCGAGTGTGTGTGTGTGAGTGTGGGGGGGGGGGTCCAGGAGGCATTAAACATATAATGCACTAGTTGAGAAGAGTTATAATGAGTTATCTTTTTATACATTTTTGGTCAAGGAGACAAAAGCTGTGTAGAAATCCGCTGAAGTTTCTTAACTGTGGTAGCTAGGGCTTGGCGGGGGGGGGGGGGGGTCAATGGGGAAAATGCAGTAGATTTATGACATTTATGGTCAAATACTTTTTCTTATAAGGCAATTATCTGGAATATTTTTTTTTTCAAAATTAATATATACTCTTGTTAAGTTTATTATAGAAGTTTCATTTCAGATACGTCTCCATTTTCCATTTAAATTAAGTACTGGTAATGGTTTATTTTATGAAAAGGTCAACCTGATTCATTCAAACAAGGCTATAAATTGTTAAAAAAGTTCTTTATATGGTTTTCTCTTAGTTCTTTATATAGCTATTTTAACAATGTCTTATCAGCAAGATAACAAAAGTTAACAAAAAGAACATATTATATGCAAATTACTAGGAACTAGGAAGTTATACTGAAATTGAGGTACCATAAATTACTTCTTAACTTTTTAAGTCAATCAGGTATGCATTAACATTTTGGAACTTGTTCAGAAGACCTAAGGAAAATAGATCTGTGTTTGCATAAACAAGTAAATCCTGATTTACCAAAAGTCAGCCAAATGAATGCATTTTCGGCAAAGCTAGCTTAACCGGATTATCCTTAGTGAATGTCAATCGATATTGAATGGTTTAATAGATAATTTTAAAACAAACAAAATGACAAAGTATTTACTATCATTTTCAACGACAATTTCAAAACAAATTCCATTCAAAAAAGTTGTTGAACAGTCACTTTGGAACGAATAATATTATCACCATGTAAGTTTTGTTATCAAAATAATACAATCCTTCAAATGGTTACAATTCAGGGGAGATAACCAAAATTGAACTAATGCAGCGATGATTTCAAAACAAATTCAAATCAAATTATCTGTAACACAATCACTTTGGAACTTTTAATAGTATTACAGTGCTCCAGCCAGGATTTAAAAAAGGCAAGAGTGCTAGGTCAGAAAGGGCACTTTTAATTGGCATTGAACGAGCCATAATTGGGTACTTGCATTTAGGGCTAATGTTCAATTCTTATTGCGTATGTGTTGTAACTACTTTTAATACTAATAGTTTGTTATGAAAAGCTTAGCTGTCATCCTTAGTTAAGTGTCAAAGTTAAGTATATTTATTACTTTAATACTTATTTCTGAACATTGACTTGACAATATGTCCAATAAATATCAAATATAGTTCATAACCATCGAAGGCGGCTCAGTCAAACAATAAAGGGCACAGCGGGGCATTTTGAAAAGGCAGCAGTGTGCCGGAAAAGGGCAGCAGGGTGACACCCTTGCTATTAAGGCCTAGCTGGAGCACTGCAATATAACGATGTTAGTTTGTTGTCTAAAAAATAATAACCATGATTTAATAAACATTCATATGATGGGCAACAATACAAGGGAGGTAACAAGAATTGAACTAACAGAATTGTCAACAAAGGATGATTTCAAGACAAATTCCTTTCCAAATAGCTGTTCAAGCCAAATTCCTTTCAAAATAGCTGTTGAATAGTCACTTTAGAACTATAAATATTATTACAATGCAAGTTTGTTGTCAAAATAATAAAACCTTATAACCTAATAACAATACAAGGGAGATAACCAGAATTGAACCAACAGAAAAAATGGGCCAATCTCTTTTTAATACACTGTAACATTATTTTTTTTATAACAGTGTAAATTAATATATATGTCTCTTATTCATTATATACCTGATCATAATCATACAATCATTGCAAACATTTCACTGATGTTTGGGTTTATGTTTTAATCTATTTTTATTCCATGAGATAAAATTTTACGTGTGGTCGGCCCTAGTTGAGTTTGAAGTGTTTGTAAGAATATTTAAAAGCAAACACAGGCAGACAACAAAACCTTATAATTGTTTAGTGTTTGCTCTTATGTCTCCAGCAAAGTGTTTCGCAAAACAAATTATGATTTTATCCGTCGAAAAAGGGCCTAGTTATTCAATGATCCCATAAGAAACTTTCGACAGCAGGATATTGCTAAGTTTATTTTCGAGTTTTCCTGTGTAAATGAAAATTACTAAACCCAAAATTGTCTGGTGCATCAAATAACACCAAAAATGTCTTTTTCGTTAAAACAACAAATAAATTAGATAACCACTGTGACTTTTTCTTTAACCTTTCATACAATTTGCTAGGCATTTTTATGCATTGAAGTTACAATGTATGGAGACTCCCTGTTTAAATATCCTCATGAAATATGAGTCATGTTGCTTAAAAAAAGTCTTGCTTAATGGGAAGCCAGATTGACATCAGATAAAATGGTCATAGCCTTGGTTCCTGTTGACATAAAATGCGACAAAACCACAAATGTGGTGCCAATTTTTCAATTCTCAGTTTTCAAACAACATTTTTTTTCAATATAGATCTCTCTTTTCACTGACATCAGCAGCACCGAGTTATTTATCGTTCAATGGGAGCTCAAATTACTTTTACTGTTCCCTATACATCTTACATAATCACAATTAGACCTTTGAATTGCTGAACACCACTCAATTTTTACACTATAGTCTATTACATAACTTTTTAATAAGACGCAGGGCTTTTTCTGCCCAATTCGGGAAAAAGACCCTAGACATTTTGGGAAATTTTGCATCGTTAAAATGCCGAAATTGGGAAATTTTACAGTTAAAAGAAAAAGCTGTCTAGTCTCCTGTGAATTAGGAAATGATTTTATATTAGTTTATTTCCCTTTAAAAGACCCAAAATGGCAGAAATATCAATCCTTTTGTGTAAATATCTATTGCAATAAATTGATCATGACAGATTATATTTCATACAGATATCGGAATGTGATGAAAATCAGTGATTTCCGAGTTCAATTATCAAAAAAACTTAACGTCACATAATATATTAGGATGTTGAAAATGAACACATGTAAAAAGACTTTCTCTCTTTTTTTTTTTGATTGGGATTTTTTTCTGGAGATTGGGAAAAATATCTCATATTATGCTTTGCCCGTGGGTACTATAGAAAAAGCCCTGAAGCTGTGCTACATAAATTCCAAATTTGAGCAATCCCGAAAGATATTTACCAGTGCAGAACTGGTAGGCTGGTTATCTTATTTCGTGCCAGTGTAACTTTCTCATGCGGCAGACGGGCTGCAGAATTGCGATAATAAGGACAAAATGCCTAAAATGGTGATTTACCCAGGGCTCACAGGTGGCAAAACTCCCTGAAGCTCTCTGGTTCGAATCAAGGAATTAAGCATGGTTTGAAGCATTCTAAGAGCCTGTACTAATTGTAGCGTTTAAACAAGAGATGTTAGTGAAACATTTATGCCCCCTTGGGAGCCAAATTGTTAGTAGGATTTGGACACTTAAATAAAATATGGACAATCAGAAAACCTTTTTTCAGCTTACAGTCACACTGACCTTGACCTTTGACCCACTGACCTCAAAATCAATAGGGTTCATCTGCTGGTCATGACCAATAAGCCTACCTAGTATGAGGTCCCTGGGTCAAAGCGTTCTCAAGTTATTGATCGGAAACCGTTTTTCATGTTAAGGTCACACTGACCTTGACCTTTGACCCACTGACCTCAAAATCAATAGGGTTCATCTGCTGGTCATGACCAATACACCTACCAAGTATGAGGTTCCTGGGTCAAAGCGTTCTCAAGTTATTGATCGGAAACCGTTTTTCATGTAAAGGTCACACTGACCTTGACCTTTGACCCACTGACCTCAAAATCAATAGGGTTCATCTGCTGGTGATGACCAATACACATACCAAGTATGAGGTCCCTCGGTCAAAGCGTTCTCAAGTTATTGATCGGAAACCATTTGGTATTCCGACCGACCGACAGACAGACCGACCGACCGACATGTGCAAAACAATATACCCCACTTTTTTCAAAAGGGGGCATAAAAAGAAGAAAAATCCATGGGATTGTGAATTTTGAGGTCGTTTATGTGAAAAAAGTATAATTTTTGAAATTCAAAAAACAACAACAAATACTGAGAGAATATTCAACCCCCTTGCCCTTAACTCAACTTTCTTAACATAAAATGTCTTTTCTTTCAACAATCAACTTACAGGTCAGGAGAAGTAAGAAAACGATGACTGCACTTACCGTCACCTGATACCTCATCATTCTGAAAGGCGCTTATCTTATCCCAGTTTTACTGAGATATTTTTATCACTATATGTCCGTTTTCACAGTGATACCTCCACTATATTATATGTTTATGCACAGTTTCTGGTGGCTACTCTCATATTTCAATCAACCCAGTTACACTAGTAACACACTTTGCCTAAATAACTTTTTTGCAGCGGCTTCTCATATTTTGTTCAACCAAGATATATAACCGAAACAACCTTTTTTGCAGCTACTGTTCATATAAGCTGAATAAGACAGCATTAATCATAAAACCATCTATTGTTAGAATAAATATTTTCCTTCTTCTAAGTTATGACAATAAACTGCGTAATAATTACTGTTTCACAATAATCCAGACTTACTAATTCAAGTTACCATAGATATCACTTAAAAACAATTTTCTAATATAATTTTAAACTTCCCTCTATAAAAGTCAACCATCTACACCAAAAACAAGACTATTATCATGAGAGATGACTCAATGAATACACACAACCGACGTAGCCAACCCAACCACTCTTAAGAAAACTAAATAAGCTTGACAATCTAATGCAGGCTTAAACTCCTGATGTTATCAAAGCTTGCTTGACAAATAGATATATGACGAAAAGTTAAAATTTGACATAAATTGGCCTTAAACCATTCGAATAACACATACATCACATTCAATTGAAAAGATAAAATTTATTTAAATTCAGTGAAAATGTTAAGGAAATTATGCAGTCTACTGATATTATGAATGTCTCCGGTTTCAGTTATTTTGTACAGGAAATGCGCAATAAAAGCTAGATTTAATCCCTATAATCAACATAGATTTCTGAGCTGTTTAGTCCATTTAGAACAAAAAAATACAGGAACTCAAAAATCACTGTTTCCCTTACGGCTTTGATTTGAAAATGAAGTTGTATAAATAAGTGAAACATAAAGTACAAGATGCATTAAGATAAAATTCAGACTTAGTTTTACTTAAAAGTTGAGATAAAAGGGCTTCAAAAAATAGACAAAACAAAAGAAGCCAACAAGTGTTTCACCATTATCTACACCCAAATAATTGACACAAAAAAGATTGAATGAATAAAACTAAATTTCTCACTTATTTTTACTAATCTGCTGAAATGAAAACATTTTGAGCATTAATTGACACATTTTCAGGTCAGGTCAAAACAATAGTAACTGGTTGGTTAGGGTTAAATCCTTTTTAAAAATAAGTATGGTAGTTTTTTATTAGACTTTATAAAAGAATGTTATTGCCATTATTGGAAATGGCATTTAAGTAACCTTTTGTATAAAATTTTAAAGTTTTTTTTTAAAATTAAAAGTCTGTTGTTGTGGGGTTTTTTTTTTAAATTGGGGGGGGGGGGGGGGGCATTTGGTCATTTATAATACATATTAGAAATAAAAAAGCAATATTCCTTTCCAGATGATACAAAATTTTATGGCATCACCGAACAACAAAATTTAACGAAAATAGTCAGAGACCTAGCTTATTTGTGGGTAGGATTCCATAAATCACATTGCTAAACAGAGTAATGAGCTTGCAGTTTTTAATGTTACAACATTTGAAACATAAAATGTCAATAAATAAAAAAATATTTTTTTATGCAATTTAAGTTTCTATATGTCTGTGAAAAAATTACATACCGGCTTCATGACAAGGAAAAGTATGAATGACTGATAGTTCCAAGCGTTATACATGTAGCACAATCTTATACGAACCACAAAAATATAATACTTCATAGGCAATATTAACAAGTATCCTATCAAGCTCTGGTCAAACTGATGCATGTAGACGAGGCCACTGAAATAATATTTTAAGATTCTAATTCCCACTTAACCAAATCTGAACTCCCTGCCCCAGCATTTTTTATTTGACACACTTTGACCTTGGCGAAGAGACCTAAAATTGGTGAAAAAATGCCAATTTAACTTATCTCAAAATTAAATCCGCCCATTCTTTCTGTTAAATAAGAGTTAACAAGGGGACATAACTAAACAGTTATTTAAGCCAGAGTTATGGATCTTGCAACAAACATGCTAACAGTGTCGCTTGCAACACAAGTTTTATGTGAATATCCTAAATATCGAACTTAAGCTATACCAAAAGTAAAAAGTTTATGTTATTTTATTTGTCAAAAAAAGGTGCATAATTCAACAATTATTGAAGTGAAATTATGGGCTGCTAAACATGCTCGAATACATGTGATATACATGATCAAATTGCCACTAACAACATGTGTACCAAGTTTCATTTGAATATCTTTGATGACTTTTTAGTTATTGCATAAGTTTAAGTCTTTCACAACACCATTTTAAAGCTACCTCAACCGGTTATTATCAGTATATTTAATTTGAAAGTCAAAGAAATATAGAGGTCTGCGCTTAGCCACAACCTCCACCAATTCACTGTTCTCGAATTAACGAATATTCGAGTTATCACAATTGTATTGTACCTCAACATGTTCTCTTCAAAATACAGACCAGAAATTGATTACAGATGAAAATCTAATAATTCTGTTCCTCTGGCCTAAAATAGCCATAAGTACAAACAATCATATCATTACAGGTTATAATTGACATTAACGACTATCGGACAATAACTAGTGTCTAACCTGACACACAGAATTGGGGAAATCAATCACATATTTCAATTTACTTGGATGTAATCAAATGAACAGCCTACATAATGATGGTTTTCCCTTAATAGTATGAACTTTATGTGGGGGGATCATAATAGTATTCTCATTAGAATAATTGGTGATTTTGGTAATGACCACATAAAATTCATGTGTCAGATACGAAATAACATTGACCAATGTATAAAAATAACGTGTTATGATATCTCAACAAGTCAAATGTTTTTGACTACATTTCCTGATCACTCATGATTTTAGAATTTATGTAGATAATAGCTCTCTTTTAATAATCATATGTAACGCTCAAAATCATATGTAAAATGGCTCTGCTAATCCGACCACAAATAATCCGATCATATGTGGATTCATTATCTAACCCCCATTTCTTTTTTGTGTACAAATTTTCACTATCAGTAATTAAAAAATAAAAACATTGTCTTAAAGCTGCACTCTCACAAATAAAAAAAGTTGTCAAAACATTCAATCTGTGAGAGTGCAGCATTAAAGCATTTTTTTTAAATTGGAATAGCACGGGTATTTTGCTCTTATCTGTAAAAAGAATGTATTGATATTATAAAATTGATAGTCTCCTATAACTCTTAATATAGTGGCAATGCACTTATATGTATTGTTTTAAGAATGTACTTTTATTCATAAATGTACAATGAATTGATGAGATTGAAATGAATTAATTATCAAACTTCATGAATTAGGATTTGGTTAATCTCTTATTTAAGTGAAGCTGCAAATAATGATTTTGCCTAACGATTCAAGTATTGACTAAATTAGGAATGTTTACTTTACAAATGCAAATATTTAGTTAAGGGAGGTAACTGTGAAACTAGATTAGGTATCGATAAAGAAAATGGGAAACTAATTTCTCAGAATGATAATATTGTTTAAATATGTAAGGAATTCAAGAAATTCAGGAATATGTCCATTCTCTTAAAATTCCACAAGTAAACACATGCTATTCAAAAGCATAAATCTTAATGGAAGTGTATCACTAATTGATCTTACTAGCATAACCAGAAATAAAGATCTACCTGGTTTAGATAGAGTGATCCCCCTTGACATGGAAGGAAGTGTTGACCATGTATTTTGAATTTTAAAGTTTTAGTATATATGAAAAAAGGAACTAAGGGATATAACAATTACCTGTTTGTATATGGAGTGCTCCCCCTTGAGGAGTTCTATACTGTCGGTAGTCAGTCCCAGAGTGTGTTCCTTCTGAAATCTACAAGACAAAAACAGATGGTTAAAGTAAGTGTGGGAAGCAAATCCTTGTTCACTAAAAATGCTACCTTTCAAGAAGTGCACCAAGTTTCATTTGAATATTTTGAACTTTTTTTGAGTTCATATGGTCAAGGCAATGGTTTTACATGACACTGTTGCTGCCAATGCCTTCTTCGCTGAAATCAAGGCTATGACAATAGCTTGAAATATATTTCCTTATATTTTTGCTTCTTCAAAAGTAAAAAGAAAGGAACAGCATTTCATACCTAGAGATTTTAGATAGAAGTACTTCACAGCTGAAAATCTCACCCAAGTACAAAATCACTTCTAGAATTCTTGATAAAATGGCCCCCAGGGGCCAAATTCAATGTAAATCATCTTGATCTAAACCTAAGAATCAAGTATTTTGACTGGCCAGTATATCTTAAGTCCAATCAAAACAGCCAGATTTCACTTTTATCTAAGTTTAATCTAAGATTTTGTTTTTAATACGGCCCTAAGAGCATATTTACTGAGTAAGTCAAGCCACTGCTTACAAACAATGTTTATGATAGATTGTGGCTTAATGTAAGCATAAACTAACCTACCTCTTTATAATACTGTTGACTCCTTCCTCATCGCTGTCTTCATCATCGCCATGGTAACTGGGGATTGGCGGGGCCGAAGGTGACCTCATTTCCTGATGGGGGCGGGATTTGGACCGACCCTTTTTGTAGGCTGAATTTCGACCCTCAACAGGAGAAAATGCTGACGAGAGAAACGCCCGTGGAGACAGTTTGTCCGCAAGACTAGAGTCTGAGTCCTGCTTTATGTGATTATATTTGTTCTTTGTTAGCTTACTATCAGAATGATGCTCATTTGACAAGTATTTAAAAGGTGCTGAGACGGGCCGTTCAAATCTATCTGATGCTGATCTAGTGAGATCGCTACCCGTATGTGAACTGCGGGATTCCGTGTCACTGCTGGTGTGATCAGGAGGTGAGGTCTTCTGACGCGTCTGTAACAACTTCTGCATGCCCTGTCGCAGCTTTTCTGCTGCATTCTGGTCTTCAAATCCATCACCTGGCAAACTGTTTCTTCCTGGCGACTTTCCAGGCAAAGCTCGAACATTCAGCTTATCTTTTGAGGCTAACATTTCTGGACTTGTTGAAGCATCTAGATTCGGAGTAGCTGTCGATCTACTACTTGTATGAGTCGTATCAACCTGGTCTAAACTGGAGCTTGAGGTTCTCGCTTGTCTCACTGGTCCATCCATCAAGTACATTGTGTTACCCGACCACTTGACCTGAGGAAGCTGAGGAGGTGGGGGTTGTGGCCGGGCAGGGACAGGGGGAGGGGTCGGATCTTCAACCACCACACCCACACCCCTACTGGGCCGATTATCATCCCTACATAACCCTAGACCACTGTCACTATTACTGTTGTTGCTGCTACTACTACTGGTCCTTACATGCTCAATCTGTCTATTTGGATTCGCGAACACCTGAGATCTCTCCATATCATTTTCCACTGAGGTATTGGGTCTGTCTTTGTACAAGTTTGAGATCGACATTATTATTGGTGTAGTTGATCGCGGAAACTCCACACATCGCTGTGTACCTTGGGCCATAGTGCAATCAAAGCCGAACGACCTGGCTTTTGTTGCATGAACGTTATGAGCCGTTAGCTCAGGATCGACCATGAAGATGTGGCACGCACAACCCTGCGTCTCCTCTCGGGAAGCCCCATCACTATCACTGTTGTCTGCCATCCGCCGCAGCGTCACGATACCAAAAAAACGCTTATCGTCTGGACACACCCCGCTGAAGGCCAGTCGCTCCACGGGATAGAAAGCTATCTCCTTCCCGCTCATATTAACAAGCGTAACGCCCCGATACGGGGTGACGATCATAAGAACAAGTGTATGGATTTTCTGCTCAACTCGGAGTCTTCGCACAGCATTCCGTATGGACTGTATCCTCACATGCGGTTGGCTCGGATCTCCCGGCATCTCAAGTGAACTGAAATAAATTGAGATGTTATTAAACACTACAGTTGAAATGCTTACTATGTAAATCACAAATCTATGCAATACTTGATATCTTTGTTGTTTTTTCCCAAGGAAGTCTGGGGGCTGTTTCTATAAAGATCTTTGTCGATTTTAATGTGTTGCCATTTGTGATGTTTATACAGATTAAAGATTATTGAAGTTAGGACTAAAACCAGTTATTGAAACATCCACCAGGACCTTTCTGACTGTGTAAAATTGTGTTGCGTGATTTTATTTTTAAAATCCCATTTTTCCTAGAAATAAAGGAAAAATAAGAAGGCCAGATAAATACTTATATATTTGTTCCAAATTTAAATAATATTAATATTGTGTGTATTGTCTCTAGCAACATGTATACCAAGTTTCGTTTAAATAAATTATGACTTTTGAGTTATGGCCATTGTTTTTGAATTACGAAGCAGACAACAATACCACACTATCACAATACCTTGATTTATTTTTTCATCGAAAAACAAATAAGCTAAAATTTCTGATAACGAAACTAAATAAAGAAGTCTGATTAAAAGGCACATTATATGCATACATCTACATGTAACTACATACCCAATATATCCCACCACGATCCTAACCATCTCTCCTTCGGGTGAGAACGGACCCTCCTCCTCATCATCATCATCTTCGTCGTCGCTGTCAGTCTCATCTTCATTCATAATAAATGCCTCATTTGCAGCACTATAGGAGTGTAGTGAATGGTTAATTATTTGCTGTAATGAGTTTGGAGAAAATTGGTCGTACATATTGGCCCGCGACATCTGAGCAAGGTGCGGAGTGGCGTGAGATCGAGAAGGGTACGAATGTTGGTTCGTTGGTGTTTGTTTTGCATTAAATTGTCCCTGAGATGTGCTCTTAATGAACGCTTGCTTCGGTTCGACTCTATTACGCGTAGGAACACTCGATGTTGCTGGCACATTTGAACACGAAATACTTTTCTGAAAAGGTACTTTGAACATGTTAGTAGCACCCGCTTCAATATAACTAGTCCCCACAGCTTGAATTTCATGATTTTCGGCGCCCACTGGCATGTGAAGACGTGGTCTTGATGATCGCGCCTTTAATTGATCAGCTTTTTTATTGTTATCAATCTTATCCATTCCCGCTAGGGGCCGAGAGGTTGGGTCATGGCTGGTGCCATCAGGACAATGACGATCCTGGTTGCTTATGTCTGCGAGAAGTTTGTCCATTTTCTCACTGTATTTGTCAGCACGGTGGCCACGTCGGGCACGGTACTTGGATTTGGCCCACTGGTAGTGTTCATCATCAGAGGAGTCGCTGCTGTTGTAGTTCTCTACCACCTAAAAAACAACAACATAATTATCATTGAGTTTCAACATGTAACAAAATTACACTCATCAAACGCACAAGCCTGAATTCTTGCACTAGTTCTTGGCATCATTTTTTGACATGGATGCTATATTATATCTAGATTTTGAGCAAGCCTTGAAAGTGTTTTACCAGTGCAGTGCTTAAGCTTATTATGGCAATTCATATTACGGCTTAAACTTGCAGCAAGATATAAAAAGAGACCTTGCATTAAAGGAATGTCACTTAAACAGCCAATTTAACATCTAAGTCTTAATATAGAAAATAACAAATCCAATCTATCTGCGAGACAAGGCTGCTCTCAATTTTGAACACAGTTATTTTTACTCTGTATATTACTTCCTATATCAGCAGTTAAATTATACATATGAATAATTTGAAAAAGTTGATCAGATATGATGATTAAAAAATCTGTTTCCTCACTTCACTTGACCATTGGTCAACCAATTTCATGCTCACTCAAGAAAGTAAAATGCAAAAATATAATAGTGTTACTAGAAAAACTTAAGTCAATGCAAACACTTGTCTGCTTTCTGTATTTGACCAAGTTGGCTTGCATAAAGAAAAAATGTTTTCCCCAGAGTGACATCACATAAAGATTACTTTCTTCTTTTTTTTCTTTTTAATGGACATTTTCGTTTATTCAAACAGTAGGTACAACAACATACACAAAACATGAAAGTAACATTCATACATACCTATTCTACTGTATCGTTTAAAAAACACTGTACAAATATCCATGATTTAGAAGTAAGAAAAAAGAAAGAAAAAAATAGACATGTAAGTAAATAAGGATTTCTTAACTTTCTATACAAATGCAAAATGGGCCGAAATAAGGCTACTTCCCAAAAGCCAAATTATGACAAAATTTCCCTATTTGCTTAATACCATGTATCAAAATTTAGATAATATTGTTCCTGATAAGGACGATAATATAGGATAATCTTACATGACTTGTAAAGCTGTCAAAATAGTGGAGTTCAAGTGAAATTGAGAAAACAAGACTATAAGCAATAGTATTAACAGAATATAACTTTTTTCCTTCATTACATAACCAATTTTGTTAGCTATTTAACCAATTTCATGATACAAGAATGTACAAATAAAAACAATTCCCATATGTAGATAGACTAAGTCTCTGTCCATTATTTGCTAAAAAGGTCTTATGAAGTTGAAATATATATGCATTTTGTCATTGGTAATATACATTCTTAGTTTTATGATTATATCTAACAGTTTTTGCCAAGTTATGCCAAATCACCCAGGTCCCTTATATAAATATTCATAATTGTTAAACCAATGCAAACGTTTACTAGTCACATGATTACGCTGGACAAACAACTGAATGTGGACTTTGATTCAATGTGTTCTCTTGATCAACAAAGAAGGCAATTATTGAGGGAGATTATATCAATTATCAGTGTACAAGTATAAAATCAACATTTTCAAGGATCCTCACTTACTCATATTAAGCAGCTCACACTATTGCATAAGGACTCATACTTTTGTCTTGGGTTTCGCACTTAATGAAATTCATACTTAAAAAAAAGACAAACTTTTATATAAAAAATTGTCATCTGCATTCACACTTTTTAGATTCAAGTATTCATCAAAAAACTTAAGTCATCTCCTAACTTAAGTCAATTTGAAATTGCCACTTCGCCCAAGTCACCCCCTCGGGAGAGCCCTGAATTTCTGAAGTTATGTTTCTCGCTGGTGATATTCTTATAATAACCTACTGTATTAATATCTGAAATACTTTATTTTCATTGATTTTATTGAATATACAAATATTTTTGTTACAAAAAAAAACAATTATTCTTTTTTTTTCAATATGGCTTCAAAAATCTTAGGAAATCAACTTAGGTTAAGAAAAGACTTAAAAAGCTTTATGAATGTGGGCCCCTGTTTTGTTCATACCTGGATGGTAAGAGTTCCTGTGGAGGTGCCGACCATGCAGACGACATCGTCATGGCTGTGTCGAGAGACGTCAAGTCCGTTTACTGAGATGAGGTAGTCACCGGGACGCAGACCCACTTTGTCTGCGGGGCTGTTGTTTACAATGCAGCTCAACACACACGGATGCTGACCTGAAGATGAACAACATTAATGTAAGACTTATATCTAGCACCGAATTACATTAATATTCACTTACAGCTAAGACAGAAAATATAAATGTAAACTAAAAGGATGAAAATAATCTAGTGGTATAGGTTTCCGCCTCTCTACCAAGGGGTTGTGGGTTCAATCCCCACCAGAGTGAGAGTGGTCTAGATGTTTAGTGTCTGCCCCTCTACCAAGGGGTTGTGGGTTTGAGAGTGGTCTAGTGGTATAGGTGTCATCCCTCATCCAAGAGGTTGTGGGTTTGATCCCCACTAAGGAAACTTCCTCATGGTCTCTTAAAAAGCAACACCAGTACTGGTTTCTACCTAGAAAATGGACTAGAAAGTAAATCTATAAGCTAAAAGCTTTAGTCACAATCAAGCTGAAAGAAATTACAAATTAACTACTAAACTAAAAAGTAAACTTATAGCCCCTAAAAACAATAGGGGAAAAAGGGGCTTGGGCCAATAGTCAATAATGTAATGCAATTCATGTAACTCAGTGCTCAAGACATATAAGTAGCTGAAAACATAAAATATCAATGTCAATTTGTTGCTAATGCAGAAAGATGTTGATGTTTATTACTTATAGATGGCAGTAGGACATTGACCTAATGTCAAAATATATATCAAACCCTTTGCTTAAATAAATATCTTTTCATGGAAGAGGAAAATATTATGTTCTACTTCTCAAACTAAAAACATTTTATTTTTCGTTCTTAAAAAGGAAGTTAACTTTTAAGACAATAAAACTGAAACTGGTGTTCAAAGTCATGCAACATTCTACATGAAGCGCTTAACAATTACTTGATCAGCAGTTTGGAATTTGGAATTACGTAAGTAATGCTAATTACATGGACAGGACATGATCATGCATTTGTAAATACACAGCAGTGCAATTACTGTATGGAAAAACTGCAAACCTATAATTATGTAAGCCGTCACTTTTGTACGTTTCGATAATAGTGCTTACAGTACAAGTATTAATATTCCTAAACTTGCATTTGCCAAAATAATTTGATAAATAGCAAGAGCGAAGACTGAAAAGACATTTCCTTCATGAACAAAGTGCATGTTAAAAGATAGGTAGAAAAACTGCCAACAAACTAAACTCATGTTAGATTTTTACTTTACTTGTCTCTTTTTCTTATTTTGACCTTAATAACAGTATAAACTAGATTTATGAAACTTGTTCCACCTTATGGACATTGTCATAGTAAAAATAAGGACATGTTCATTTCTTTAAAGGTTTACACATGGCCAACATTTAGGTTTTCACAGAACACCTATGGCAACGACAACAACACCAAAGCTATATCAACAACACAATGGCTACAACAACAACAGGGCAAAAAAAATGTTTTCTCCTCACCTTTTTATTGAAAAACAGACAAACTAAAAATAATCTATAAGTCTCATTGCAATCAGCATCAACCAAATTATATATTCTTAGTTAAAGGAATGAACTTAGCATACCCGAGATGGTAAACCCGTATCCAGACTTGCCGCGACTGACTTCCACTGTTTTGAGCCCATGGGCTGGGCGTTTCTTCCGCCGTCTTGGCTGATGAAGCTGCTGGGGAGGGTACATTGTCAACTCTGGAAAAATGGTATGCAAAATGTATTGCAGGCATAAGTACACAGCACTGATACCATTGTACTAAAAATAACTTATTTTGTGGATTCTACTGATCAAATTCACTATGGAATTATTCCTGCAACACAAATCATAAACAAGGGCCCACAATGCAAACCCCAATGCACTGTTTTTTTAAGAAATGAAAAAGGGCAATAACTGGACAATTATTAAGGAAGAGTTATGTGTGCCTTGCAAATGGTCAGAGGTATGAAGTGTATCAAATGTTATTTGAATATCTTGATCCATTTTGAGTAACGAGCAATGTATTAGTTTTTCCACATCAATGCCAATAACGCTGACGACAACGCGAAGGCTTAGATAATTCTTTAATATTATTGGAACAAACAAGCTAAAGTGTGTGTTTGTTTATTATAGTGTCACCCCTCTTAGTTAAGGGCCAGCCCATTGGGCTTATGAGACACCTACATTCGTGAACATCTTTACCCCGATTCCTTATCCCAAATGCCAGGCGCAATCGGTACCCCTCGATATAACTAGCTGCTGGGTTGGCAACCGGCCATGTCAGAACAAGCCCCTTGTGAGACTCGAACCTTCGACCTCCCGCTCCGTAGGCGGACGCCTTAACCACAAGGCCACGGAGACGGTAAAAAGCTATAAACTATGCTATATTTGGTGAATTCTACCAATTTTATCAACTGAAGTAATATTTCCTTAGCAAAAATCATAAAAAAATCATGTTGACATGTGATTATTTCGGGGGCTAAAAACCAAGGGAGATTATAAATGTCATGCTTATGAGTAGAACTGAGTAATTATTCTTGTGCAGGTAGTTTGAAAAGTATGAAAATGTATCACCACCTCCTCATTTCTATTTTTTTTCAATTCATCCATTCTCTTCATAATGGACAGGTTAATGATATTTTTTCTGAAGAGGAACATAAGAATTGTACTATTGGTCTGAAATGTAGCTGAAATACCCCATACGCGAAATGTTTTAAATTGTTCATGAATGATTCATGTTCTTTTCTTGAACTGTTCATGAACCAAGTGCATGAACTATTTGTGAACTATTCATGAATGTTAAATGGCCACTTTTACAAAAAATTGTGAAAAGATGAGTTCATGAACCATTCATGAACAAATGCAGCCATGAACTATTCATGAATTGTTCATGAACATATTTGTTCAAGAACCATTCATGAATGGTTCATGACTTAATGGGTGGCCATTTAACCTTCATGAATAGTTCATGAATAGTTCAATGAGTTCTGTTCATGGGTAGCTGTCTCACGTATTCCTTTTAAGACCCTGTTGACTTATGGGGATAACCCCCATTTCCCCATCTTTTTACGTTCTCTTTACAGCCTTAATTTGTTTTTAAACACCTTAATTTTCAATTCACAAATGTTGGACTTGTCCTCCTAGACACAAATGCCCTTAGAGAAGCACAAGGGGGTCTATGTGTGGGTAAAATGTTACATTCTTGAAGAAAAAATGCTTATCCTCACGGAAAACTTTCAAAAATGCAACGTATACCACTGTAACTACCATCATATTTTATTACTAAAAACTAAAAATAAAATATTATTACTATAAATTATATATTTTTTTATTAGTATTGTACAAGCTTCTGTTTTGTATTTTAGGTTATTTACCAGCTATCTTATTTTATTATGGACAGCCACACAAAATTTTTAATAATTACAAGAAATGCTTAGTTCATAGCTTCAGTGCACCCTACTTCAATAGGGCAAATATGGTATATCAAAAAGCGTCTGAAATTTGAATCCCTAATTGGAAAGTTAACTTTGATTTCAACTTCCCGAGCGGTACATTTAACACATGACTCACCGCACCATGCATCGTGAATGACCAATTTAACCGGAGTTAAATTCGCACTTGAATCCAAGTTTTCTGCTAAATTATCCCCATTCTCGACCAAATTATCCTCACAACCATCAAGAACTCTGTCTCTAGTTGCGTCACCAAACTGTTCACAAATATGTGTGTTTCTGTCTTTACCATTGTATTGCGCATTCACTTGTTTTTCCTTTCTGGTCAGATTGTTTTGTATTATGTTAACATCCTTAGGCATTTTACTGAATTGTTTCATTATGTTATCCATTTTTAAACCACTGTTATTTGTGTTAACATTAACATCAAGAACCACCATCATTTAATTTTGCGTCGTTTTTTTTCATCAATGCTAAACCACGTTTAACATCATAAAAAAACCTTTCATGGTATGTTAAAACGCTATAATTAACGTTAAAAAGGTTACACTGTTACATATCAAGTCATCCAAAGTTTACAAATCTACTGGTATTATAAATCCACACCATTTCCAACCAAGCATTTAATAGTAACCTATGATGCGAAATAGCCGTCAGTCACACAATATACCAATTCTGCATCCCAGTCGATCAACTTTGGTAATTCAAAATATGCAAGAGTTAATCGTCCAATCACTAATGAAAATTGCATTGCAAGTGCTTTTTAAAAAGCAGGTTGAATTTTCACTAATTTCCCCATATTTAAATTCCTTCTATTTTGAATAAAAAAAGAGCATCTTTTTCAAGTCTATTTCACTGTAAATGTATCAATGAGGAACACAATTTTAGCAAAGCAACATCACCCATTTTTTTCTGCTTTAAAAGCATATTAAATGCACCAAAGCATATATTCCTTTCGTTTCAATATAAAAATAATAGAACCATTACGAGCAATAATATGTTATAAACAGTTTATCTGATATATCAATCAATAGCTAAAAATCCTCCTTTATAATAGCCGATTAATGATTTATCACAGGAATTCAGTAAGCTTGAACCCTTTTATACTATTACACTAAATATCAACAATGTTATAAAAGAAATCGTAATAAGGAAAGCTACCAAAAGTTTACTTTTCTTCTTTCGTTCAAGTGAGATGGCTCATCATAATTTTGTGATAAAACATCCATTATGATTATAGATAGACTTTTCTTTAGGATCATAATACATAGTACTAAAAAGGTGAGACAAATTGCTTGTAACAAATCAATCTTATGAAAATAACTGCTATTTCCTTATTGCGCTTTATCAACAAACAAATTCTGCATAATCTAAAGGTGCACAATATTTATAGGTTGATGCCTGCCAGAAATATTTATTAATTATAATGCATTATCATGTTTTATTAATACATTTGACATTAATAATAAAAAGGATAATATTAGCCTTTATAAATATCTTTTTTAAATTAATAGCTTGATATATACTCTTTATAAACTTTTCAGTGTATATATATATATATATATATATATATATATATATATATATATATATATATATATATATATATATATATATATATATATATATATATATTAAGTGATTGACATGTGCCCACAAATTTCACAGTAAAAGGCTGAAAAATTGCTTATATTTTATAATCTGTACATAAACCATGTATTCTTTTTTATCATTAAAGTCAATTGCTTTAAACTTTATAAAATCATATATTGTGCCACTCTAAAGGGAATTGATAACATTTAATTTATTAAATGATAAAAACCATCAACAGCTCAAAACAGAGCTCTAAAGTAAATATTTTATCAATAATTTCAAAATGTTTACGCAAAAAAAGCTCTAAAGGTACTTTGCAAAAAAAGCTAAGTTCACTTTTTTTTAATAAATAATTATTGTTCAAAGAAATTATTTGTAATTTAAGGACATTTTTTAATTTTAAATGCAAAAATCATTTGATGAAATGTTGCCATTAAACATTTTCACACAGTTGCACATCTATAAATGTTTGTTTTTATCACAATAAATCCTTTTAATAGTCATTATCTTTACATATCTTTTTATTTAAGTTATTTTTTCCTCCAACCAAAATCACACCACTTATTAAGGAAGACAAAAGACCTTCTATATCTCTATACACATTCACCACAAAATTATTTAATGTTATCAACAAAATCAGAATTTTTCTTAAACATTCCAGCAGTTTACTTGTATATTTCACTGAATTTTGATTGTACAAACATCATTATTCAGCGCACTACATTAATTTCCCTTGGTCAACAAGCTCTTACAATAATTAACTAGCTTATCCAAATCTATTGCAAATTGAAATTCATGAGATGAAACTCAGTATTTGTATTATCCTAAAAGTTTACCTATTTTTCTGTGATTGATATGAATGTACATTCTGTGGGATCACAAGCAAAATGAAATTATAAATCCTCATAATTTTAAAAACATTGTCACTTTTACAAAATAAATGACTTTTCCCTTGGACCCCACCAAAATGACATTTTTTTCAACATATTTACTTCCACAATGCAGAAATCTTCCTAACAAATAACTAATCAGATATATAACCAATCTGTGAGGTGTTGTTTATACCATAAATTATAATAATAAGTAACAAATAAAACCAAACCCCATTTCACTATAATGGTCAAATTCAGTAATGGGCCATAACTCTTTAACAAAGTGGCGGCAAAAAAAAACACAAAATGAGTAAAGCACTTTATATGTACACAAACAATTCATGGTGATCATATACACCAAGTTTCAGAATAATCGATCTTAAGCTATGGAAATTCAACCTTGGCTCAACAAATAAGTTACAACAGACTTCCTCCCAAACAGAAAGACCAACCAAACGCTTGGTGACTCCAATATACCCCCCTTAAAAATTTCTATGGGGGGTTATAAATTATTGTTAGGATGCAGAAAACACAGACTCACATTGAATTATAATATGTTCAATACAATTTTATGTAATTTAAAAAAATATATTTAATACTTGGGAGAACCAGACAGCCTTCCATTTCAATCATTGTTCTTTTTATATAACCAGGGCTTCATTAAGAACTTGAAACTTGAAGTATGAGCTTCCTTGACATCAATATTGGAAGTTTTCCTCTGAAACATGGCAGTTTATGCCTCTCAAACTCTAAGAATTTTCCAACTTCACAAAATTGCAGTTATAAAGGGTGTTGGGCTACATGTATCTACAGTTAAGTGCAAAGCAATGAGTGAGATGTAAATCAATGTCATTAATTTCAATCAGTTCAAAGTTCAAAGGGAAGTAACTGATGCACTGATTAAGCACATTATACACAAGTTGACCAGTAAAAATATGTACAATTTTATAAACAATTATTCAACTTTTTATCTCAGAGTCCGGCACCTAGATGTATGATCAGGTAGTCTTGACTACCAAAGTATAAGCTGTCTAGAGTTAAACTTTGCTTTTCAACTTTTTCATATAATAATGTATCTTCATAAGCGCGCAAAAAAATGTAGTTAATGGTGGAAACAAGAGTGCAGTGAAGCAAACGCTTGTCTATTCTTTTTTTACAGTCAAACCTCAATAATTAGCAAAAGTAATGTGCTAATTTTGTTTCCGCTTTCCTTCTTACTGTACTTACTTCTATGACATTGCTTGCCAAATTGAAGTATGTGTACGAGAATCAGCCTGATGCAATTAATTCAGGAGGGAGAGTGACACACGAGGAAAGAACAACATTAAAGAAGCAGTTTGAAGCAAAATTGAAAACATGCTATTTATGTAAGCAAAGAATAAATAAAAGATTCCTGTGTCGTATCATGTGTAATATGTTTCAATTAAACGATTCTATATGTAAAGATTTGTCTTTTTGAGCATTAACAGTCTACCAATTACATACATCAGTTGGTGGTTAAATATTTTTTTCGGGCAGGTACTGTAAATTTTCAATAACAGTAGCCTGAATGGCTGGTTAGTTTAAAAGACAAAGATTGAGGAAGTATAGGTGTTTTTAGTTTTATTTGAATATCTTAAACAATTTTTGAGTTATGGCCAAGGTAAAGTGCACAATAATGATGCCAACAACAATGAGTGACACAACTCACCAAGGCATAGCTAAAGCAGTACATAACTATTTTTCTTTGGGAAAAGAATCCTACAACAACAACATGCAGGGTGTCCAACAAGAATCTCAATACTGGGAAATGTTGGTATGACTTAGGGAAAAGTTGGAAGTTTCCCGAGGAAGTGACCCATACCACTCTTTGGCAAGACATAGTTATTTGGTCGAGGTCTCCAAAGCTGGCTGTATTGATGGAGCTAACGGTACCCTGGGAAGAGAGAAGTGAGGAGGCGAACAAGCTGAAGAAGGGGAAATATCAAGCCATGGTGAACACATGTAGAGAGAGGGGTTGGAAGACGTGGTTTCCCAGTGGAAGTTGGATGTAGAGGCTTTCCATCACAGTCAGTGTGGAAAAAAGTGGGAACTATGGGCATCAAAAGATGAGTCAGAGAGGCTGTTGTCTACGCTTTTGGGAGAGCTGCAGAGAGAGCATCCAGTTGGCTATGGCTACTACGCAGTGAACCAACTTTAGACACAGACGAGGTAGTGACTGATCACCACTACCTGCCCCGCCATCTAGAGGGTGTACTGAGATACGGGGCAAAACCCCCAGTGACAGATGGGCTGAGGATATCTATGGAAAGCAGTACATCTATATTTGTTATACTGAGCTTAAAGTATACCTGTTACCTGTTTTTAGTTTTAAAATGGTACGAAAGTGATTGAGTACGAAACCCCTTTCAATTCAACTGACAGATGTATAAACACAAATTCATTTTAAAAAGAATCTCAGCCAAAACTACAAAACACAGAATATGTTAACTCACATTAATTTATCAAGTAACTATTACAAATAGTGTATATAATGAAAGTATAAACAAAGTACACACAGTTCAATTTATATCAATAAAATTCTTTTCAATTTGATTTCAACAACACGCACCTGTTTGTTTACATTGGTAATTTTAGAAAAAGCTTGGGTTCTGCTCTTGCAATTGTAGAAGGAAGTGGTCCATAGATAAAGCAGATTCTACCTCATATGTGTTTTGTATTTGAGATTTGCATTTTGCATATAAATTTGCCAACAATTAACTTGTTTCGTTCAAATTTATTGTTTTGTTTTCAGCGGCTAAAGATGGCCGACGATTAAATTCGGTCACGTGATAAAATCTGAGCATCTCATTGGTTTAAATATTACAGTTCCAGTCATGTTTAAAGTGCGGATTTCTGCGGTCCTTCTTTGTATTACCGATTAAAGTTGTTATATTGCCTAGAGAATGTTATATATAGTCTGGTGATAGACGGCTTTTATACTTCATTGGGCAAAATGAGTTCAAATTAAAAAATTCGAAAGGATGGGATGGGGGTCTTGTTTGACCGCCGGTTAGCATTTTGCTCTGCTTTTGTCTTGTTTAAATTTGAAACCATTTGTGTCTCGCATCAGTAAAACTTTTATGTTGATATGTATAATATATATGTTAAAGGTACTGCTTGAGGCGGCGTTGATAGCATCGTCAGCTTTATATCATACAGGCAATAATTGAATATGATTAAGTCTTGATGAATCTTGATGAAGTCTAATATGGTCCACGGTTAGTCTAAAATAATAGACGTGTTATACGGGATTCTTCCTTCTTGAATTATTTGCCATATCAAAATTCGTAAAAAAATCCGTCAACGTACAATTATTTGGACTAGGTACACGGTGTACCTAGGAGTAGGATTTGTTATTGGTCCCAGGATGTACATATAAGGTCCATTGGACGTATTTATATTTTTATATTAAAGCCTCTTAGTTAATGAAATTCTTCGATTTTTTAAACAACGCATTCTTCAAATACACTCCTTTTTCTTGAAATTTATTCATATGCCTCTACGAATCTGTTGCTTGCTTATTATCATTTTTTAGTGTAGAAACATTGTTGTTGGTGGGGGCTTTTAAATTCAACTTTGTTGACAAATTAAGATGCTTTATGGATACGACTCTAGGTTAAGTTTATTTCTTGTGCAGACAATAATATAATAGCATCATACACAGAATTATTAAGTAAAAACGAGTTAAACCACTGAACATTTCAAGGAAATAGTTTCCTCGTAGCCCATTAGACATCATACATGTTGTCTGTACCACTTGTAGCGCCTTGAGGTTGTATGACATTTTTTCGATAAAAAATGGTTACATTTATAAATACAGAAACACATTTTCTTCCAATTGAAATGGTTACATAACGATGCAAAGTCTAAAACAATGGGTGGTGGGGGGGGGGGGGGGGTGCTGTCTGTTTTGTTTTGTTTTTGTTCGAAGAACCATTTATTGTGAGTGTATACTACTATTTTTTTAACGTCATTACCCAATCTCAATTCTGGTTAAACTTTCACTTTAAACGTGTTTGAATATACCGACCGGTCATGTTGAAAATGCGTGTAGAACATGCAACCTTTTCTCTGTTCATGTAATAGGAATTGAATTTCACTAGTTCACATTTAAATTTTGTTACAACAAAAAAAAGAAGATAGTTTGTATTGTAATAGTCACGATACTTTTAAAGCTGCACGAGGCTTTTTTGCGAAAACCCATAGAAACCAGTTATATAAGACTGCTGACAAAAAATAGATCGCAGATTTTTTTTATTCAAGTCCAAAAATTGATGTTTTATGCATTTTTTTTAACCGTTGGTAAATGTGTAAGCCATAAAACATTACTTTTCGAACGGTAATATGAAAATCTGCGATCTGATCTTTTGTCAGCAATCTTCAGTTTATCATTGGTTTGCAGATATTTACGCCAAACATTAAATTGCTTTTTCCAAGCCAAAAATAAAAAAAAGTTGTAAAAATGGTAAATCTGTGAGAGTGCAGCTTTAATTATTGTCCATTGCTTATCTGCACTCATAAATCAACTTTGACAAAATTATCCTTATTCTGTAAATATGTCTTCTTTAGTTGAAGCAGCACACAGTTAAAACATTGCTGACGTCTCTGTGTATCTAACATTTCGTATATATATTTCTCAACTTATTCTCTTGTTTTGCCACTTGCTCTGAATGAGCATTGACTAACATTTTGTGTCCATTATTTTTCTTCTTTACGTTTTAATAATAATTAATTCATCAACAATATTTTTGCTTACTGTGTTCGTTGTTTCAATTACTCGACAATTTAAGCTGTTCTCCATTTTAACACAAGAAATAGAAAGCATATGGAAGAACACACATTTATAAACTTGTTATTCTACGAAACAACTTATACGGCGACAAATAATAAAAAAAAATATCCGATTATGATGAAACTTTGTGGCAGTGTCTCTCAGCATGACTGCCCAGGCCAAGTTCGATCACCAGACGAATCCTCGCAGAAACACAAGAGTTATGTCCCGTTTACCTAAAGATTGGTTTGTGCAAAGTGCAGACAATATATACACGCATTTACAGTTTAATCATTTTGAAAATTGCGGACAGTTGTTTATTGGCATGTCCATTTCAATGAATCGCCATCATAAAACTGAGTTATTTCCCTTTGCGTTGAATTTGCGTTGCATTTTATTTGTATGTGTACACGTTTTGAAACTATAAGAAAGAAATACATAAAACGGTATTATTATTTACGTCCGTATGTTTTTAAGTTCATTGAACTGTTAAACACAAGAAATAAACAAGAACTTATAAAACTATCTTTATTTGTTAAACAAGCTCTGCGTATTAGAAGATCAACTTTAAATATTGATTTTTAATTATAATAGTTTTGTTCATTTTCACCTGATTTGAATATATACTTTTTTTTAAGGTATTTATGATTCTATCTCATAGAATGTATCACCTATGTCATACCATGTGTTTGTTTATTTATTATCCATTTGTGGTTAAGAAGATGATGTACATTGTACAAGTCTTAATAAAATATCTGTTCTGTTCTGTTGAAAATACAGTAGGCTTTATTTTTCTTGTTAACCGGATTAAGTTCTCCGCAATTGTGCCCCTTTTTCATCAAAATTGTTACTGAGGATGGATGTTGTCAACAGGCGAGATAACTCCAGTTAGTAGTTCCAATCACTATTATTCCCCTTGCACTCAATAAATTTATATAATTGGCATGATTATTAGATGGGGTATACTAATTATACTGTGCAATTTTAATAACATTAGTACAACAACATACGAACAAAGTAATGATAGCTTTTAATCATGGTCAATAAGAAACGTACACAATACAGCACATACTTGTCAATTCAATTCATGCAATTCTAACAGCGGTATGTGATTCGAATGTTAAATTATAAATCAGTATTGTGACACTTATGTAGACAAACTTATTTTCTTAATATTATTTTCGCCCAACCAATCGTTTGCTTGAATTAAGGGTCATGTTTCACTTTATTCCGAACCATTATCGATAGTTACATATTTGCCATATAGAAATGGGCGACATTTAAGCTTATCTATGATGACACCAAGCTAAAAATACAGCCTCAGTGTTGGATTCCTTGGTCACCATCTTCAACAATGTTTGTAAGTTCCTTAATGTGTGAATGGTCCCCGTGAATCACTTCCCGTAAAAACTTCACATAGTCTGATTTTCCGACTGTCGAATTGCCTTCAACCACTTTGATTCCTACCGGCACCTCGATTCCAATCGCCCCAGGTCTTCGCACCTTCGTATCGAACTCATCCTCCGTGACGTCAAGTGACGTCTCTAGACTCTGTGACGCCTCAAGGTTTGACGTAATCACTTGCTGCGCCACCGCCCATCTGTCCTCGAACGGAAGCAAGTCCGCTACGTAGCTCACCATAATATACCCATTGGGATCGACGACGCCTTTAAGCCCCTTCTCAAACCGATCTTTCACTAACTTCCGTGCCATTTTCTTATCATTTCGCGCCTCCGCGGACATAACTATTTCCTTAACCCATGGCTTTTCTAGTGTCTCCACCGGAAGTTGAGTGCCGGGTTCTCTGTTAATCCGAATCGGCGGAGACTTGACGTCAGACCAGAAATGGGTAAAGTTTTTAAGAATAGTTGCCGTCACTTGGACGTCATTTTTTGTCATCAGGGGCGCCGTCCAGACGAACTTAGCTTCTATCTTTGAAAAACCGTCTTTGTGGGCGATGGTGTCCAGGGAATTTCCGCACGTCATCATCCTCACATTTTCCACCTCTCTGATGTACGTTCCTAGAGGCTCGTCTTTATAAGATTCGCCATTTTTATTCGGCAGCGGCCGCACTTGTAACATCAGTCCCCGGAACATCGCCCGCACATAACTGTGTACCCTTATGGATATGACGCTCCCTGGACCATATGACGTCACGTTCACTGTAATGGAGTAAGGGCACGAGGTGTTCTGGGGCCGCAGCCGCTGCCCACCTTTCATATGAACCGGAAGTAAGTTCACGCATGCGCTTCTTGGTGGTCCGCTTGGAAATGACGTCACCAGCTGAAACGCGCTTAAGACAATTACAAACACAGTTTTAACTGTCAATAAATCCATGTTCATTTCGATTTTGTGTTGTTGTTTTTTTTCTATCTACACCATCATGTTATTTCAAAATTAAATTTTAAACTGTTGTTTGTGATATCAAAACACGGAAACACTCTGATTTTATCAATATCAATAAATATTGCCTCCGGGTATTTTAATAGCGCAGTCGATGAGTTTTGACTTCTATAAATACTCACGCAATAAGTATTAAAGTGACACTCTTATTCAAAATCATTTGGATTTAAAGCTGCACTCCCACAGATTGACCATTTTAACAACTTTTTTTATTTTTTGTCTTGGAAAGAGCAAATATCTTCAAACCAATGATATAAGATTGCTGACAAAAATTCAGATCGTAGATTTCATATTTCCGTTCGAAAAAAATTCTGAACAGTTTAAGAAAATATGCATAAAACATCAATTTTTAAACTTTTGTATAAAAATCTGCTATCTGATTTTTTGTCAGGAGTCTTATAAAACTAGTTTCTATGGATTTTCGCAAAAATTGGCTCGTTCCATGACAAAGAATAAAAAAAAGTTTTCAAATTGTTCAATCTGTGAAAGTGCAGCTTTAATGATCAAAACAAAACAAAAACACATATGGTTTACGTACATATAAACACAATAGTAGCGCTTTTTAATTGGGGATTTTTGTGGCCATGTCGCTACATGCTGAGAGAAGAGTTGCGATTTATTCGTTATATTTTTGAATACAAAAAAAAATATACATCGAAATTGCGTTAGTAATTTAGTGGAATGACAACGTATGATCAAATGGATGAAAATGAGCCAAAACTTGAAACACAGTCAACCCTCAATTATGTCCACGCGCACCGCCACAACCAGAACAGGTACGCTTCAATATACAGTGTGTGTATTCCACGTTATAAATTGCGTCATAAATGCTACGTCGGAAGGCAATATTTAAACAGACTTTAAACAAAAATAACTTTCCTATTTTCTCTCACCATTTTAAATGAAACATAGCGCAGTTTAAGTCGCTTACGGAGCCCCGCCTTCGGTCTTTTACCAGAGTTTGATTGAGAGTTAAATAGTTTCTTAAAACACTTCGACAAACCTTTTCACAATACGACCGTCTGACGGAGCACTGTCAAAAGATTATTCTGGAGTGTTTGATGAAACTAATCACCTTATCAAACTCCAATAATAAAACGAAGGCGGGGCTCTTTAAGCGTCATAGACTGTTTCATTTAAGATGGTGTTGTAAAAGAAACGTTATCTTTGATTTAAGTCTTCATTTTAAGCAAAATTTAGCCTTCTGATGTAGCATATATGACGTAATTTATCACGTGGTATACACACAGTGAATATAACCGTCTAACACTCTCAATGCTGGAGGCGTGCGTCGAACAGACGCAGTAAACGTAGTAGTCGCAACCGCGTCGACGCGTTCATGGAAATAAATAACAAAGAATATGTCGTATTTTAACGTGGCTCACTGTCCATTCGACGATCATATAATAATTCAATACCTTTCAACTTTTTGAAATTACTGTAAAGGTGTTTAATTATTAGCATTATTTATTAATCTACTACTAGACTCGTATATGAACTGATGCAAATTGCTTCCATTAAAGGCAACCTTCAACCAGCTTACAAACAGAAACCATGAAACTGACTTAAACAACAGAATGGCATAATTCGTAATGTTAATACTTATCAGTAATCAGTCAATAAAAAGTGTTCTTCGTTTAGAATAGCTCTTACTATCACGATTTCGTTAAAGTTCGTCCCGAAAATCATGCCATGGGGACAACGACCATCTCGACGATTTATGGCACTGCCTTTAATGGCTTATCATTTCGTTTCTATAAGCAGTTAATGACGCTTAAAGGTAGCCTAAGATAACCGTACCGTAAAACGTTATATGAATCGTATTTTTTTCTTAATCAGACTTTTGTTCTGACATATGATTCTTTTCCGTTTTAGTATATATATAATTGTATAGGGATATAAAAGATAGCTAATTGTAGTTTCTAGCTCTAACGGCCAAAGGAAAGTATTGCTATCGTTATCATTCCAATCTTTTTTATTTGCATAGTCTTAACTTAAAATGGTAATATTGGCACTGTTAGACTTTTGCAAAATATCATTGATTTCTGCAGTTAAACGACTATACCCCCAGCACAGCTATTGAAAAAGTGTCTTCTTATGCTTGTAAGCGGATCGTGCACGAGAATTTCGAGTAATCCCACTAGCCGATACATTGTATTTAGAAAGGCTATACTGATAATCTAATGTGTATCGTTCGGAAAAAAATATTTCTATTTATCAATTTATAAATCTGTATTTATTCATTAATGCATTTAAATCCTCACTAATATATGCAATACACTTATCGTCGTATAAGTCAGATACAGTTACTAGTTTTTTCGTCATTTCGTAGAGAAAAACTCATACTGTATCTATTATTTAGACTTCTTTCAAGACGAGGACAATCACAAATAATGGCAGTACGTTAATGAAAATTTATTCCACAGAGTTATAATTTCAGTTCCTACTATGTTGTTCCACTAAGAGTGATATACGTAGAAAACTTGGAATTGAATCAAACTGGATTAGCTTACTTATATTTAATAATTTATATCAGATGCTAGTATGAATTTTTTTGCTCATGTACGTTTGTGACTTGGCCATATTAACATTTATTTTGTGTAATCGGCCAAAGGCAAAATGCTGATTGGCAAATAAAAAACTTGTGACCTGTTTCAAACAAAATAAATGCATACTTCGCCCCACCAGGACAGTACACGCTATATTAACATAATTCATCTAATCAGTGCCAGGACACCAACCACTCTATATTTTATATATATATATATCCAAACAAAAAAAGACTGTGGAAGGATTATATTGTATTCAAACAATGTATTCTAGCCCCTGGACATGTGTACAATTAGGTTTGAGTGAACGGAGTCATATGTGGTCAACCTTGCATGTATACACATGTGCTAGCTATACCTTGGTCAGTTGAAGCAGGAAAGCGAACAAAAAAGAAGAAATTATAGTGGCTGCCATGAGGATAATTTTGTCTGTTTCCAGGTATTTCTTTGGGATTGTGCTTGGATTTATTATTGTATCGGACTATGCGGAACTGTTTCCATTTAGTTTTCGTTTTTTTTTCACTTGCTGGTTGTGAAACAAATCGTTCAGGGCATTTGATCATTCAAAAGGTACCAGCTAAACAGTTAAAAAAGCGTAATATTTACAAGAATGTCAGCTTTATCTACATTTTCCTGTCGAACGATTTTATATATGATTGCTCTGTCCGGAAGTATTTAAAATCAGTTTTATATAGTTCAAATAGTCGCTGACGTTTCTCCACGATTCATTGACGCATACCCACGACGTATTGACCTTCGCCCTATGCAGCTGCCATGGACACATCAACGAAAGGTAATTTTGCTATTTTATTACTATTTTGCTTTTGTATTGGAATGAGTTTAAACCCAAACCATCTCTTTTACATTTTAGTTCTGGCACTATCTGCACTATCATGTCAGTAACACTCGGAAGAGGAGTTGACATTTAACAGAGATATATAGATTTCCCATTACAAAGTCAATCTTAAACTGTTTTCTCCAAATAGGTCACTTTATATTTCAAAAGCTTATCATTTATGAACTACAATAAAATGGGAAAAATGAATTCAGTACTCATGTTCATAATGAAATCAATAATTGTTTGAGAAAAAAAATAGTCTTCGTAATAATAATAAAAAAATACAGAATTTTAGAATAACAAGGGCTTTTCCTGATAGCTTAAGAAATACATCAAGTTTTTTTCATTATACTAAGTATTTGTTTAAGTAAAAAAATATTGAAAAAGTGACTGCATCAGTTAAATGGTTCAGCACTTTCAGCATCTATGGTACCGGAAATGTCCAATCATCCAACCGGAAGTGATGCCCCTGCAGTGGAGTTGGCTAGGTGACCAGATGGCTGTTAGCGACCACTGACTGATGATGACTCAGCATCTATGGTACCGGAAGCGTCCAATCATCCAACCGGAAGTGATGCCCTTGCAGTGGAGATGGCTAGATGACCAGATGGCTGTTAGCGACCACTCAATGATGATGACTCAGCATCTATGGTACCGGAAATGTCCAATCATCCAACCGGAAGTGATGACCCTGCAGTGGAGTTGGCTAGGTGACCAGATGGCTGTTGGCGACCACTCACTGATGATGACTGGGCTGTATCAGGTGAACAGTGTATCATCGATGAGGTTAAACAATCGTTAAAAATATTCACATATAATTTGCACATTGTTTTATACTTTTTTGTATCTTGACCATTCATTATGGTCTGTACATTGCAACTGTTGTTTTAGGAAATGCACTTGTAATTTGGATGTGTTTATTTTTTTCTTTGCTTCAATAAAGGAACCTTTATTTCCGCGTTTTGTAAAAAAGCATTCTGGAAAAAGAACTTACAAACGTTCTAGATGATGTATTTAAACAATCCACAAACTCACGTGTGACTTGTTCAGATTTATTTGCATTGTACTACATGTACTAATTCTTAGGACATAAACAATTTTTCTATAACGTTGGCCTTATCTTAATAACCTTACAACTTTGTGCACGTGTCATCAGCGACAATGTTCACATGAATAGCAAGGCTCATTTATTTGATTGTAAATTATATTTGTTTGTTACTATTGAAATAAGTAACTGCATCTGTTCAATGTTACAGCGTCCACGGTACCTGAAGTGGCCTACCATCCACCTGGAGGAGACGCCCTGAAGTGGCCTACCATCCACCTGGAGGAGACGCCCTGAAGTGGCCTACCATCCACCTGGAGGAGACGCCCTGAAGTGGTCAACCATCCACCTGGAGGAGACGCCCTGAAGTGGCCTACCATCCACCTGGAGGAGACGCCCTGAAGTGGTCAAACATCCACCTGGAGGAGACGCCCTGATGTGGCCTACCATCCACCTGGAGGAGACGCCCTGAAGTGGTCAACCATCCACCTGGAGGAGACGCCCTGAAGTGGTCAACCATCCACCTGGAGGAGACGCCCTGAAGTGGTCAACCATCCACCTGGAGGAGACGCCCTGAAGTGGCCTACCATCCACCTGGAGGAGACGCCCTGAAGTGGTCAACCATCCACCTGGAGGAGACGCCCCTTGCAGTGGAGTTGGCGAAGATGCGTAATGCAGCTACAGTAGCAGTCAGCTTTGCGTAAGCTTAAGTGACCAACTTCGTTCTCGTAGACAATATTTGTCAAAATATAATATTTTTAAATAAAAAGTTTCACAAGGTGGGAGGAGAGGGGTGGGGTGGGGGGCTTCAGTTGTATAAGTCTAAAGGTGCTCTAAAATAAACTGGTAGGAAAGGCTCATGAAATGAGAGTGCAAAAGAATATAAAACTGATTTAATTCATATGAATATATTTGTTTAATAAACATAATTTAATTGATTTCGATTGATATTTCTTTATAACTACTTTAATTCACATGTTTAACAATTGTTTATTTAATTATGATACTTGCTTATTTTGTATATAAACTACTACCGTATTATATCATGCATAGGACGCACTTTTTTACCCCCAATCCTCGTCTTAAAAATTGCCTGCGTCCTTTCTATGCTATTAGAATTTCATCTGTTTTTTTCCAAGTCCATTTCAGGTCGAAAATATCGGACCGGGGAAGAACGCGGTAATAGTAAGTATCTGTACTGCGTTACCGAAGAGAACAACTGACATAGGTAAAATCACGCAAGTTAACACACGCAGAAATATATTGAATGTTTACTTTAAAATGATTTATTGAGAAATAAATTGAAAACAAACATGAGTGTTTGCTTTTTTATAAAAGGGACGCTACTCACAAAAACTCGATGTGAGTCAGCACTTTAACTGGATTGAGTTATAACGGCAACGGAAAATCGGGAAACGAGGTAAATATCAATTAATTGTGTTCATGATTTTAATGTTTCGATATTTTACAAAACATTTGGGTTGTATGTTACTGTTTTAAAAAATTAATAAAGGAATGTGCATAATGCAAAGTAGCATTATTGTCACTATCAAATCTTTTCAAATGTGCGAATGTGTGAAAAACACCCGCTGTCTGTCATTAGAAAAACATCAATAGAACAAACTATTGCGATGGTAATTCCGTATGGTTGTTTGTTCGCACTTAACCCGATGTGCCTTCCGCTGGCAAGGCTAATTACCGACATGCATTAATTATGCCAACATGCTTTAATCCGTGCAGCGACAAGCCTTATCAAAACAATCAATAGTTTTGACAATACACAGTTTTGTTGCGATTGCAACGGTTGCAACGGTTGACTGTCATTAAGAAGGCATGTCGGGACTATTGCAACGGTTGCAACGGTTGCAACGGTTGACTGTCAGTCGGGACTATTACGGCATTTGTATAAGTCTTATAATATGCGTGAATGTTCTCAAAATATCAAGACATATATCATTGTTGTGTATGCTAAATTACGACGATAATTATCGAAATACACAAGACAGTTATCGAAATATGCTTTATATACAATTTTTTGGTTGTCTTTTACTTCAATATATGTTATAAATTCTTTACCAACCTCAATTTTTCGGCTCCGATTTTGACATTTTTCCGCTGCGTCCTATCTTTAATATTAAGGGTTTTTACCCGTTTTCTCAACTATTTTTTTGCCTGCGTCCTATCTATGCTAGCGTCCTATACATGATATAATACGGTAATTGAAATAAGTTACTGCATCGGTTTTTCATATAAATATCAATGTTACAGTGCCCAGGGTACCAGAAGTGGCTAACCATCCTACCGGAAGAGATGCCCTTTGCAGGGGGAGTTGGGGAAGCTGCGCAATGCTGCTACAGTGGCAGTCAGGTTTGCGTAAGGTTATGTGGACAACTTCATCAACAAAGATATGTATTATTTTTCTCACTTTTTTGTATAAGTTTTTGTTTGCACTATTTGGCTCAGCATTGTTTTGTTTTTTTAAACAATTCATCTTAATAGAATGTTTTCACTAAGTAGGTCACTTTATATTTCATAGCCTTATGATGAATTTATTAAAATATATGGATTAATTTTTAAAAGGTTCTTATTAAATCAATTATGTTATTAAACATCAATGATTCTTCGAATTAATGATTCTTTTTTTAAATACATGAAAATTGAAAAGGCATTTTCTGTTGGTTTTAGAAATCTTACAGTGAAAATGCTAAAAGGTGCCAGCATCCTTTCCCAAGACGTCTTTAACCGAACCCAAGTAGCAGAAAATGTTTATTTCATGTTCGTGTATGTCAAAATGTAATATTTTTTAATAAAAAGTTTCACATTTGGGGGAGGTGGGGGGGGGGGGGGGGTGAGGTTCATTTGTATAAGTCTAAACGTGGTCTAAAATAAACTGGTAGGAAAGGCTCGTGAGATGAAAGTGCAAAACAAAATAAAACTGAATTTATTCATATGAAAATATTTGTTTAATAAATTTAATTTAATTGATTTCGATTGATATTTTTATAACTACTTTAATTCACATGTTTAACAAATGTTTATTTAGTTATGATACTTGTTTTTTATATATAAACTACTAGTTGAAATAAGTTACTGCATCGGTTTTTCATATAAATATCAATGTTACAGTGTCCAGGGTACCAGAAGTGGCCAACCATCATACCGGAAGAGATGCCCTTTGCAGGGGGAGTTGGGGAAGCTGCGCAATGCTGCTACAGTGGCAGTCAGGTTTGCGTAAGGTTATGTGGACAACTTCATCAACAAAGATATGTATTATTTTTCTCATTTTTTTGTATAAGTTTTTGTTTGCACTATTTGGCTCAGCATTGTTTTGTTTTTTTAAACAATTCATCTTAATAGAATGTTTTCACTAAGTAGGTCACTTTATATTTCATAGCCTTATGATGAATTTATTAAAATATTTGGATTAATTTTTAAAAGGTTCTTATTAAATCAATTATGTTATTAAACATCAATGATTCTTCGAATTAATGATTCTTTTTTTAAATGCATGAAAATTGAAAAGGCATTTTCTGTTGGTTTTAGAAATCTTACCGCGAAAATGCTAAAAGGTGCCAGCATCCTTTCCCAAGATTTCTTTAACCGAACCCAAGTAGCAGAAAATGTTTATTTCATTTTCGTGTATGTCAAAATGTAATATTTTTTAATAAAAAGTTTCACATTTGGGGGAGGGGGGGGGGGGTGAGGTTCATTTGTATAAGTCTAAACGTGGTCTAAAATAAACTGGTAGGAAAGGCTCGTGAGATGAAAGTGCAAAACAAAATAAAACTGAATTAATTCATATGAAAATATTTGTTTAATAAATTTAATTTAATTGATTTCGATTGATATTTTTATAACTACTTTAATTCACATGTTTAACAAATGTTTATTTACTTATTATACTTGTTTTTTATATATAAACTACTAATTGAAATAAGTTACTGCATCGGTTTTTCATATAAATATCAATGTTACAGTGTCCAGGGTACCAGAAGTGGCCAACCATCCTACCGGAAGAGATGCCCTTTGCAGGGGGTGTTGGGGAAGCTGCGCAATGCTGATACAGTGGCAGTCAGGTTTGCGTAAGGTTATGTGGACAACTTCATCAACAAAGATATGTATTATTTTTCTCACTTTTTGTATAAGTTTTTGTTTGCACTATTTGGCTCAGCATTGTTGTTTTTTTAAACAATTCACCTTAATAGAATGTTTTCACTAAGTAGGTCACTTTATATTTCATAGCCTTATGATGAATTTATTAAAATATATGGATTAATTTTTAAAAGGTTCTTATTAAATCAATTATGTTATTAAACATCAATGATTCTTCGAATTAATGATTCTTTTTTTAAATACATGAAAATTGAAAAGGCATTTTCTGTTGGTTTTAGAAATCTTACAGTGAAAATGCTAAAAGGTGCCAGCATCCTTTCCCAAGATTTCTTTAACCGAACCCAAGTAGCAGAAAATGTTTATTTCATTTTCGTGTATGTCAAAATGTAATATTTTTTAATAAAAAGTTTCACATTTGTGGGGGGGGGGGGGTGAGGTTCATTTGTATAAGTCTAAACGTGGTCTAAAATAAACTGGTAGGAAAGGCTCGTGAGATGAAAGTGCAAAACAAAATAAAACTGAATTAATTCATATGAAAATATTTGTTTAATAAATTAAATTAATTGATTTCGATTGATATTTTTATAACTACTTTAATTCACATGTTTAACAAATGTTTATTTACTTATTATACTTGTTTTTATATATAAACTACTAATTGAAATAAGTTACTGCATCGGTTTTTCATATAAATATCAATGTTACAGTGTCCAGGGTACCAGAAGTGGCCAACCATCCTACCGGAAGAGATGCCCTTTGCAGGGGGAGTTGGGGAAG
The DNA here is from genome assembly GCF_026914265.1 of Mya arenaria. NCBI lineage: Eukaryota > Metazoa > Mollusca > Bivalvia > Myida > Myidae > Mya > Mya arenaria. Next base: position 42,185,912 of record NC_069133.1, on the reverse strand, counting down.
CTGCGCAATGCTGATACAGTGGCAGTCAGGTTTGCGTAAGGTTATGTGGACAACTTCATCAACAAAGATATGTATTATTTTTCTCACTTTTTGTATAAGTTTTTGTTTGCACTATTTGGCTCAGCATTGTTTTTTTTTTTAAATAATTCACCTTAATAGAATGTTTTCACTAAGTAGGTCACTTTATATTTCATAGCCCTATGATGAATTTATTAAAATATATGGATTAATTTTTAAAAGGTTCTTATTAAATCAATTATGTTATTAAACATCAATGAATCTTCGAATTAATGATTCTTTTTTTAAATACATGAAAATTGAAAAGGCATTTTCTGTTGGTTTTAGAAATCTTACAGTGAAAATGCTAAAAGGTGCCAGCATCCTTTCCCAAGATTTCTTTAACCGAACCCAAGTAGCAGAAAATGTTTATTTCATTTTCGTGTATGTCAAAATGTAATATTTTTTAATAAAAAGTTTCACATTTGTGGGAGGGGGGGGGGGGTGAGGTTCATTTTTATAAGTCTAAACGTGGTCTAAAATAAACTGGTATGAAAGGCTCGTGAGATGAAAGTGCAAAACAAAATAAAACTGAATTAATTCATATGAAAATATTTGTTTAATAAATTTAATTTAATTGATTTCGATTGATATTTTTATAACTACTTTAATTCACATGTTTAACAAATGTTTATTTAGTTATGATACTTGTTTTTTATATATAAACTACTAATTGAAATAAGTTACTGCATCGGTTTTTCATATAAATATCAATGTTACAGTGTCCAGGGTACCAGAAGTGGCCAACCATCCTACCGAAAGAGATGCCCTTTGCAGGGGGAGTTGGGGAAGCTGCGCAATGCTGATACAGTGGCAGTCAGGTTTGCGTAAGGTTATGTGGACAACTTCATCAACAAAGATATGTATTATTTTTCTCACTTTTTGTATAAGTTTTTGTTTGCACTATTTGGCTCAGCATTGTTTTTTTTTTCAAATAATTCACCTTAATAGAATGTTTTCACTAAGTAGGTCACTTTATATTTCATAGCCCTATGATGAATTTATTAAAATATATGGATTAATTTTTAAAAGGTTCTTATTAAATCAATTATGTTATTAAACATCAATGAATCTTCGAATTAATGATTCTTTTTTTAAATACATGAAAATTGAAAAGGCATTTTCTGTTGGTTTTAGAAATCTTACAGTGAAAATGCTAAAAGGTGCCAGCATCCTTTCCCAAGATTTCTTTAACCGAACCCAAGTAGCAGAAAATGTTTATTTCATTTTCGTGTATGTCAAAATGTAATATTTTTTAATAAAAAGTTTCACATTTGTGGGAGGGGGGGGGTGAGGTTCATTTGTATAAGTCTAAACGTGGTCTAAAATAAACTGGTATGAAAGGCTCGTGAGATGAAAGTGCAAAACAAAATAAAACTGAATTAATTCATATGAAAATATTTGTTTAATAAATTTAATTTAATTGATTTCGATTGATATTTTTATAACTACTTTAATTCACATGTTTAACAAATGTTTATTTAGTTATGATACTTGTTTTTTATATATAAACTACTAATTGAAATAAGTTACTGCATCGGTTTTTCATATAAATATCAATGTTACAGTGTCCAGGGTACCAGAAGTGGCCAACCATCCTACCGGAAGAGATGCCCTTTGCAGGGGGAGTTGGGGAAGCTGCGCAATGCTGCTACAGTGGCAGTCAGGTTTGCGTAAGGTTATGTGGACAACTTCATCAACAAAGATATGTATTATTTTTCTCACTTTTTTGTATAAGTTTTTGTTTGCACTATTTGGCTCAGCATTGTTGTTTTTTTAAACAATTCACCTTAATAGAATGTTTTCACTAAGTAGGTCACTTTATATTTCATAGCCTTATGATGAATTTATTAAAATATATGGATTAATTTTTAAAAGGTTCTTATTAAATCAATTATGTTATTAAACATCAATGAATCTTCGAATTAATGATTCTTTTTTTAAATACATGAAAATTGAAAAGGCATTTTTCTGTTGGTTTTAGAAATCTTACAGTGAAAATGCTAAAAGGTGCCAGCATCCTTTCCCAAGATTTCTTTAACCGAACCCAAGTAGCAGAAAATGTTTATTTCATTTTCGTGTATGTCAAAATGTAATATTTTTTAATAAAAAGTTTCACATTTGTGGGAGGGGGGGGATGAGGTTCATTTGTATAAGTCTAAACGTGGTCTAAAATAAACTGGTATGAAAGGCTCGTGAGATGAAAGTGCAAAACAAAATAAAACTGAATTAATTCATATGAAAATATTTGTTTAATAAATTTAATTTAATTGATTTCGATTGATATTTTTATAACTACTTTAATTCACATGTTTAACAAATGTTTATTTAGTTATGATACTTGTTTTTTATATATAAACTACTAATTGAAATAAGTTACTGCATCGGTTTTTCATATAAATATCAATGTTACAGTGTCCAGGGTACCAGAAGTGGCCAACCATCCTACCGGAAGAGATGCCCTTTGCAGGGGGAGTTGGGGAAGCTGCGCAATGCTGCTACAGTGGCAGTCAGGTTTGCGTAAGGTTATGTGGACAACTTCATCAACAAAGATATGTATTATTTTTCTCACTTTTTTGTATAAGTTTTTGTTTGCACTATTTGGCTCAGCATTGTTGTTTTTTTAAACAATTCACCTTAATAGAATGTTTTCACTAAGTAGGTCACTTTATATTTCATAGCCTTATGATGAATTTATTAAAATATATGGATTAATTTTTAAAAGGTTCTTATTAAATCAATTATGTTATTAAACATCAATGAATCTTCGAATTAATGATTCTTTTTTTAAATACATAAAAATTAAAAAGGCATTTTCTGTTGGTTTTAGAAATCTTACAGTGAAAATGCTAAAAGGTGCCAGCATCCTTTCCCAAGATTTCTTTAACCGAACCCAAGTAACAGAAAATGTTTATTTCATTTTCGTGTATGTCAAAATGTAATATTTTTTAATAAATAGTTTCACATTTGGGGGAGGGGGTGGGGGTGAGGTTCATTTGTATAAGTCTAAACGTGGTCTAAAATAAACTGGTAGGAAAGGCTCGTGAGATGAAAGTGCAAAACAAAATAAAACTGATTTAATTCATATGAAAATATTTGTTTAATAAACATAATTTAATTGATTTCGATTGATATTTTTATAACTACTTTAATTCACATGTTTAACAAATGTTTATTTAGTTATGATACTTGTTTTTTATATATAAACTACTAATTGAAATAAGTTACTGCATCGGTTTTTCATATAAATATCAATGTTACAGTGTCCAGGGTACCAGAAGTGGCCAACCATCCTACCGGAAGAGATGCCCTCTGCAGGGGGAGTTGGGGAAGCTGCACAATGCTGCTACAGTGGCAGTCAGGTTTGCGTAAGGTTATGTGGACAACTTCATCAACAACGATATGTATTATTTTTCTCACTTTTTGTATAAGTTTTTGTTTGCACTATTTGGCTCAGAATTGTTTTTTTTTAAACAATTCACCTTAATAGAATGTTTTCACTTAGTAGGTCACTTTATATTTCATAGCCGTATGATGAATTTATTAAAATATATGGATTAATTTTTAAAAGGTTCTTATTAAATCAATTATGTTATTAAACATCAATGATTCTTCGAATTAATGATTCTTTTTTTAAATACATGAACATTGAAAAGGCATTTTCTGTTGGTTTTAAAAATCTTACAGTGAAAATGCTAAAAGGTGCCAGCATCCTTTCCCAAGATTTCTTTAACCGAACCCAAGTAGCAGAAAATGTTTATTTTATTTTCGTGAATGTCAAAATGTAATATTTTTTAATAAAAAGTTTCACATTTGTGGGAGGGGGGGGGGGGGGGTTCATTTGTATAAGTCTAAACGTGGTCTAAAATAAACTGGTAGGAAAGGCTCGTGAGATGAAAGTGCAAAACAAAATAAAACTGAATTAATTCATATGAAAATATTTGTTTAATAAACTTAATTTAATTGATTTCGATTGATATTTTTATAACTACTTTAATTCACATGTTTAACAAATGTTTATTTACTTATTATACTTGTTTTTTATATATAAACTACTAATTGAAATAAGTTACTGCATCGGTTTTTCATATAAATATCAATGTTACAGTGTCCAGGGTACCAGAAGTGGCCAACCATCCTACCGGAAGAGATGCCCTTTGCAGGGGGAGTTGGGGAAGCTGCGCAATGCTGCTACAGTGGCAGTCAGGTTTGCGTAAGGTTATGTGGACAACTTCATCAACAAAGATATGTATTATTTTTCTCACTTTTTGTATAAGTTTTTGTTTGCACTATTTGGCTCAGCATTGGTTTTTTTTTTAAACAATTCACCTTAATAGAATGTTTTCACTAAGTAGGTCACTTTATATTTCATAGCCTTATAATGAATTTATCAAAATGTGTGGATTAATTTTTAAAAGGTTCTTATTAAATCAATTATGTTATTAAACATCAATGATTCTTCGAATTAATGATTCTTTTTTTAAATACATGAAAATTGAAAAGGCATTTTCTGTTGGTTTTAGAAATCTTACCGCGAAAATGCTAAAAGGTGCCAGCATCCTTTCCCAAGATTTCTTTTACCGAACCCAAGTAGCAGAAAATGTTTATTTCATTTTCGTGTATGTAAAATGTAATATTTTTTAAATAAAAAGTTTCAAATTTGTGGGAGGGGGGGGGAGGGGGAGGTTCATTTGTATAAGTCTAAACGTGGTCTAAAATAAACTGGTAGGAAAGGCTCGCGAGATGAAAGTGCAAAACAAAATAAAACTGAATTAATTCATATGAAAATATTTGTTTAATAAACATAATTTAATTGATTTCGATTGATATTTTTATAACTACTTTAATTCACATGTTTAACAAATGTTTATTTAGTTATTATACTTGTTTGTTATATATAAACTACTAATTGAAATAAGTTACTGCATCGGGTTTTCATATAAATATCAATGTTACAGTGTCCAGGGTACCAGAAGTGGCCAACCATCCTACCGGAAGAGATGCCCTTTGCAGGGGGAGTTGGGGAAGCTGCGCAATGCTGCTACAGTGGCAGTCAGGTTTGCGTAAGGTTATGTGGACAACTTCATCAACAAAGATATGTATTATTTTTCTCACTTTTTGTATAAGTTTTTGTTTGCACTATTTGGCTCAGCATTTGTTTTTTTAAACAATTCACCTTAATAGAATGTTTTCACTAAGTAGGTCACTTTATATTTCCTAGCCTTATGATGAATTTATTAAAATATATGGATTAATTTTTAAAAGGTTCTTATTAAATCAATTATGTTATTAAACATCAATGAATCTTGGAATTAATGATTCTATTTTTAAATACATGAAAATTGAAAAGGCATTTTCTGTTGGTTTTAGAAATCTTACAGTGAAAATGCTAAAAGGTGCCAGCATCCTTTCCCAAGATTTCTTTAACCGAACCCAAGTAGCAGAAAATGTTTATTTCATTTTCGTGTATGTCAAAATGTAATATTTTTAAATAAAAAGTTTCACATTTGGGGGAGGGGGGGGGGTGAGGTTCATTTGTATAAGTCTAAACGTGGTCTAAAATAAACTGGTATGAAAGGCTCGTGAGATGAAAGTGCAAAACAAAATAAAACTGAATTAATTCATATGAAAATATTTGTTTAATAAACATAATTTAATTGATTTCGATTGATATTTTTATAACTACTTTAATTCACATGTTTAACAAATGTTTATTTAGTTATTATACTTGTTTTTTATATATAAACTACTAATTGAAATAAGTTACTGCATCGGTTTTTCATATAAATATCAATGTTACAGTGTCCAGGGTACCAGAAGTGGCCAACCATCCTACCGGAAGAGATGCCCTTTGCAGGGGGAGTTGGGGAAGCTGCGCAATGCTGCTACAGTGGCAGTCAGGTTTGCGTAAGGTTATGTGGACAACTTCATCAACAAAGATATGTATTATTTTTCTCACTTTTTTGTATAAGTTTTTGTTTGCACTATTTGGCTCAGCATTGTTGTTTTTTTAAACAATTCACCTTAATAGAATGTTTTCACTAAGTAGGTCACTTTATATTTCATAGCCTTATGATGAATTTATTAAAATATATGGATTAATTTTTAAAAGGTTCTTATTAAATCAATTATGTTATTAAACATCAATGATTCTTCGAATTAATGATTCTTTTTTTTAAATACATAAAAATTAAAAAGGCATTTTCTGTTGGTTTTAGAAATCTTACCGTGAAAATGCTAATAGGTGCCAGCATCCTTTCCCAAGATTTCTTTAACCGAACCCAAGTAGCAGAAAATGTTTATTTCATGTTCGTGTATGTCAAAATGTAATATTTTTTAATAAATAGTTTCACATTTGGGGGAGGGGGTGGGGGTGAGGTTCATTTGTATTAGTCTAAACGTGGTCTAAAGTAAACTGGTAGGAAAGGCTCGCGAGATGAAAGTGCAAAACAAAATAAAACTGAATTAATTCATATGAAAATATTTGTTTAATAAACATAATTTAATTGATTTCGATTGATATTTTTATAACTACTTTAATTCACATGTTTAACAAATATTTATTTAGTTATGATACTTGTTTTTTATATATAAACTACTAATTGAAATAAGTTACTGCATCGGTTTTTCATATAAATATCAATGTTACAGTGTCCAGGGTACCAGAAGTGGCCAACCATCCTACCGGAAGAGATGCCCTCTGCATGGGGAGTTGGGGAAGCTGCGCAATGCTGCTACAGTGGCAGTCAGGTTTGCGTAAGGTTATGTGGACAACTTCATCAACAAAGATATGTATTATTTTTCTCACTTTTTGTACAAGTTTTTTGTTTGCACTATTTGGCTCAGCATTGTTGTTTTTTTAAACAATTCACATTAATAGAATGTTTTCACTAAGTAGGTCACTTTATATTTCATAGCCTTATGATGAATTTATTAAAATATATGGATTAATTTTTAAAAGGTTCTTATTAAATCAATTATGTTATTAAACATCAATGAATCTTCGAATTAATGATTCTTTTTTTAAATACATAAAAATTAAAAAGGCATTTTCTGTTGGTTTTAGAAATCTTACCGTGAAAATGCTAAAAGGTGCGAGCATCCTTTCCAAAGATTTCTTTAACCGAACCCAAGTAGCAGAAAATGTTTATTTCATGTTCGTGTATGTCAAAATGTAATATTTTTTAATAAATAGTTTCACATTTGGGGGAGGGGGTGGGGGTGAGGTTCATTTGTATAAGTCTAAACGTGGTCTAACGTAAACTGGTAGGAAAGGCTCGCGAGATGAAAGTGCAAAACAAAATAAAACTGAATTAATTCATATGAAAATATTTGTTTAATAAACATAATTTAATTGATTTCGATTGATATTTTTATAACTACTTTAATTCACATGTTTAACAAATGTTTATTTAGTTATGATACTTGTTTTTTATATATAAACTACTAATTGAAATAAGTTACTGCATCGGTTTTTCATATAAATATCAATGTTACAGTGTCCAGGGTACCAGAAGTGGCCAACCATCCTACCGAAAGAGATGCCCTTTGCAGGGGGAGTTGGGGAAGCTGCGCAATGCTGCTACAGTGGCAGTCAGGTTTGCGTAAGGTTATGTGGACAACTTCATCAACAAAGATATGTATTATTTTTCTCACTTTTTGTATAAGTTTTTGTTTGCACTATTTGGCTCAGCATTGTTTTTTTTTTAAACAATTCACCTTAATAGAATGTTTTCACTTAGTAGGTCACTTTATATTTCATAGCCTTATGATGAATTTATTAAAATATATGGATTAATTTTTAAAAGGTTCTTATTAAATCAATTATGTTATTAAACATCAATGGTTCTTCGAATTAATGATTCTTTTTTTAAATACATGAAAATTGAAAAGGCATTTTCTGTTGGTTTTAAAAATCTTACAGTGAAAATGCTAAAAGGTGCCAGCATCCTTTCCCAAGATTTCTTTAACCGAACCCAAGCAGCAGAAAATGTTTATTTCATTTTCGTGTATGTAAAAATGTAATATTTTTAAATAAAAAGTTTCACATTGGGGGAGGGGGGGGGGGAGGTTCATTTGTATAAGTCTAAACGTGGTCTAAAATAAACTGGTAGGAAAGGCTCGTGAGATGAAAGTGCAAAACAAAATAAAACTGAATTAATTCATATGAAAATATTTGTTTAATAAACATAATTTAATTGATTTCGATTGATATTTTTATAACTACTTTAATTCACATGTTTAACAAATGTTTATTTAGTTATAATACTTGTTTTTTATATATAAACTACTAATTGAAATAAGATACTGCATCGGTTTTTCATATAAATATCAATGTTACAGTGTCCAGGGTACCAGAAGTGGCCAACCATCCTACCGGAAGAGATGCCCTTTGCAGGGGGAGTTGGGGAAGCTGCGCAATGCTGCTACAGTGGCAGTCAGGTTTTCGTAAGGTTATGTGGACAACTTCATCAACAAAGATATGTATTATTTTTCTCACTTTTTTGTATAAGTTTTTGTTTGCACTATTTGGCTCAGCATTGTTTTTTTTTTTTAAACTATTCACCTTAATAGAATGTTTTCACTTAGTAGGTCACTTTATATTTCATAGCCTTATGATGAATTTATCAAAATGTGTGGATTAATTTTTAAATGGTTCTTATTAAATCAATTATGTTATTAAACATCAATGATTCTTCGAATTAATGATTCTTTTTTTAAATACATGAAAATTGAAAAGGCATTTTCTGTTGGTTTTAGAAATCTTACAGTGAAAATGCTAAAAGGTGCCAGCATCCTTTCCCAAGATTTCTTTAACCGAACCCAAGTAGCAGAAAATGTTTATTTCATTTTCGTGTATGTCAAAATGTAATATTTTTTAAATAAAAAGTTTCAAATTTGGGGGAGTGGGGGGGTGAGGTTCATTTGTATAAGTCTAAACGTGGTCTAAAATAAACTGGTGGGAAAGGCTCGCGAGATGAAAGTGCAAAACAAAATAAAACTAAATTAATTCATATGAAAATATTTGTTAAATAAACATAATTTAATTGATTTCGATTGATATTTTATAACTACTTTAATTCACATGTTTAACAAATGTTTATTTAGTTATGATACTTGTTTTTTATATATAAACTACTAATTGAAATAAGTTACTGCATCGGTTTTTCATATAAATATCAATGTTACAGTGTCCAGGGTACCAGAAGTGGCCAACCATCCTACCGGAAGAGATGCCCTTTGCAGGGGTAGTTGCTGCGCAATGCTGCTACAGTGGCAGTCAGGTTTGCGTAAGGTTATGTGGACAACTTCATCAACAAAGATATGTATTATTTTGCTCACTTTTTTGTATAAGTTTTTGCTTCCACTATTTGACTCAGTATTGTTTTTTTAAACTATTCATCTTAAAAGAATGTTTTCACTAAGTAGGTCACTTTATATTTCATAGCCTTATGATGAATTAATTAAAGTATATGGATTACTTATTTAAAGGTTCTTATTAAATCAATTATTTTATTAAATATATCAGTGATTGTTCGAATTAATGATTCTTGTTTCCTAATACACGAAAATTGAAAAGGCATTTTCTGTTGGTTTTAGAAATCTTTCGGTGAACATGCCAAAAGGTGCCAGCATCCTTTCCCAAGATTTCTTTAACGGAACTCGAGTAGCAGAAAATGCTAATTTCATTTTCTAGTGTTTATATAATATTGCACATTGGATGTGCTTAGTTTGTATTAGTTTGATTGTGGATTATTATACACTGGTAGGAAATGCTCATGAAATGGAAGTTAAAAGCAATTTAAAAAATATTATATGTATAAATTTGTTCAATGACATATTTTAATTGGGTTTGAATGATGTTTGTTTATTAGCTCTTTAATTCATATGGTTAACATTTGTTTATTTCATGATGTAACTTTGTTTAATTATATTTTTTTACTTTTTTTAATATAAGTGACTGCGTTCGTTGAATGTTTCAGCATGTGTCCCACCATTCGGTTTGGAATCGATGCCCCATGCATTAAGCTTTGGATGACAAGTCACGTATGATATTTGGACAGGAGCAGGTGAGCACTGGAGTTTGAAATAAGTGATATTACAATGATTTGGTTATACATGGTCAATTGTAATGTTGATAACAATGCTTTGAGTCACTGTACATGGGATACTAGTGTTATTGATTGTCAATTCGGTCTTGCACAATGCTCGTATTGTTTCTAGCTTGACCTTTCAAGATTGTATAATTCCATATTATCCTTAATACAAAATATTACCTCTGATCGACTTTATCTTTAATCATGATGATGATTTTTAACTTAACTCTCACTTGACCCATATGTGGTTTAATATTTCAGTGTCCAGGGAACCGGAAGTGACCCACCTTGCGACTCGAAGTGATACCTCTTGCAACCTGAACGATGCTCCATCAGTAGCATTTGCAATGGTACGAATTGATCAAAACATTGCTTGATGAATTTTAGAACTTAACTAAAGATATTATTTCATGGAAATATCGTAATTGAAATGTCACTCTAGTTAGTTCAAATGGCATTCGTATAACAAAGATATAACCTTTAATTGATATTAAAGTTAATGATTAAAATCATAATGAAGATGGTTAAAACATTGATGGTGGTGCTGTTGTTGATGATGCTGATCTTGTTATGTTAAATGATAATGACAAGATACCTAAACATGATTGATATTTTGTTTAATACAATTTCAGCCCGAAGGCCGCACATACCCGTCTTCCATTAAGCACGTTTGGCCATGGATGACAACTTAGTGATGACACAATGGGTAACACCTACCTGATGACACAATGGCTTGGTTGCTAAACTGGATCAGGCCTTTTGCACGGGAAACACAATAGAAAAGGAAGATTCAATACATTGACGCTCTATTTTTTGGCCTTGTGTTGATCGATTAGACATTTATGTAACAATCTTATATTGATTAGACATTATAATGGTCAGCTTACATTCTTATACTGAAGTGACTTTCATTTGTCGATTGGACATTCTTGTGTTGATGCGACATTCTGATGTTATGTGAATTCTTATATTGATGTGACTTTTCAATGTTTATGTGACATTAGTATATTAATGTGACATTCTTATATTGATGTGACATTAAGGTGTTGATGTGACATTCTTATATCAATGCGACGTTCTATTTTTGATGGTTTAACCATACATTAATGTAACTTTCTAATTGTGATGTGACATTCTTCCTTTGTCAGTTTACCAGTAAGTTATTGCGCGAGTTCTTTAAAGTGACACTCTTATTCAAAATCAATACATAATCATGTATAAAAAACATACATTTTAACTGATAAACCTTAACGTTTTACTAAATAATGCATTTTTTGAAAACTATCAATATTCTTTGAGGTGGTTTATGCTCATTTCTTTCAAATTAAACTCGGTTTCCTTCATAAGAACCATTGTTTTCGACGTTCATTCATCCTTTTTGGAATATTAGAACAATATTATTAATTGTGGTAAATCTTATCTAGGAGTAATAGTGCAGCTTTAAGATATTGGTATAAATCGTTATGTTGTTATTCAACTTCATGCTGTTGTGTACACCCTTATTTTTGATATTGTACAGTGTTTATATTACATTATAATTATGTGTTTATACATGCATGCATGTCCGGACGGATTCCGTAGTTCCTATATTCTGAGGAATGGATTTGGGGTCATCTGTTTAAATTAAAGGGACTGTACACCAGATTTGCACCAATTTTGTTTTCTGTAACAAATCTCAGTACCATTATCTAATAAAATGTGTAACGATTTGATATCATAATTGTAAAAAAAGACCAATATGTAAAAATAAATGTGTCAGAGACCGGGTTCGAACCCGTGTCGCCAAAATTGCAGTCCGACTACTCAATCACGCATAAGGAATTAATTCTATCTGGTAGACATACCCAGTAATCCTTTTTAATGGAAAAATACGAAATGACTGCGTAACTTAATTAAATTGTAAACTTTGTGGTACTTCAGTTAGTAAGATTCAATGCTTTGTACACATCGATGCCAAGTTTGTCAGTTTTCGACAATTTTCCTTTTTTCACTAATTTACTATACGGTTTACAGCCCCTTTAAGCCCTGCGTGCATCGCTACGGTAACACGTTTCGCCCACCGGGTGTTTTTCGTGGGCGGCTGTCATTCCTATGAAGGATATATGATCAAATCTGTATTACCGTTAGTAAGAATTAAGAGGCACTTTTTCAAACTTTGTTATTATTTATTGTTGACCCCTGGTAGTATACAGGTTTGATCAGGGCATGTGCCGGAGGGGCCGGCAACATTTAGACAGAATGGAACAATGAGCTTTTCAGTGTTAAAGTTTTTATGTAGATAATTGTTTGTACTGCTCCAACATGTGCCAAAATAAATATCGAAGTCTTGTCACATGTATTGTTTTATATCAAACTATATTGATTTTGTTTGAACTTAATAAATATTAAATACGATTTTTTCGTTATATTTAATTCTTTGATGAACTAATATTTTAATTTTTGGGAATACCCAGTAAAGGTATTGAGTAAGGTCCAAATGCAAACGGGTTACCTTACAAGAGAGTTTGCGTGCAACCATTATCTAGCAAGGAAAGTTACCTCATTTTAAGAAAGCCGACATGGACCTTGAAGTGGCACTCTTATTCAAAACACACATCATATGATAACCATCATAAATTTTGACTGATAAACCTTTAACCACTTACTAAATCATGCATTTCTGGAAACTATTAATAATTGATAACAAGATTGTAACCGTGCCGTATTTAATAGGTAAAAATGCCAAAACAATTATTGGTGAGTGCTAAAAGATTAACTGTGATCTACTGTGGTCTCATAAGGTAGAAAAACCGTGTTTTCTGCACCTTTCTTTTCAATTAAACTCGGTATCCATCATAAGAACCATTCTTTTCGACATTTATTCATCGTTTTTGGTATATTAAAACAATTCTATTAATTGTGGTAAACCTTAAAGTAATTGTGACTACCGAAGCATGGAAAAACATACAAGAGATTACCCTTATCAACGTTCCCAATGCGAGAAGCGTGGACATATGGGGACTTAACAGTGCATGAATCCTGACCGGTGGGATTTTGAAATATAAAAATCATATGTCGCAGAAAACATCATTTAAAGAATCCTCACTACGCCATTCTTGAAATTATTGATATGGTTTTTAGCAAATCTTTCTGGACAATATCCCTGATATATGCAATCATCCGAACGACCTTATAGAACACTGTATAATCAGTGTGGAGTCAATTGGTTTACTTCTTTGGATATATTAGTGAACTCTTTATATATATTCACCTAAATGTGTACAGTGTTAGTATCAGTTATGTAATAGATACAAAATATAAAACTAGGCACTTAGGGTAAGAGGACACTTTCACTTATGAATGTCCAATGACCAATGTTGTGCCAGCACAACATTCCATTTGAATGTCCAATGTCCAATGTCGTGCCAGGAGAACATTCGATTTTGAATGTCCAATGTCGTGCCAGCACGACATTCATTTTTGAAATCCCAATGTCCAATGTCGTGCTGGCACGACATTCATTTTTGAATGTCTAATGTCGTGCCAGCACGACTTTTAATTTTGAATTTCCAATGTCGTGCCAGCACGACATTCATTTTTAATGTCCAATGTCCAATGTCGTGCTAGCGAGACATTCATCTTTAATGTCCAATGTCCAATGTCCAATGTCGTATGTTTAGCTAACTTCACACAGCTTGTTTATCAAGGATTGTTAGGTACCGTCTTGGAACGGTCGGTAAATGTAAAACACAAACACCAGAGGAAACTCAGCTGAAACAGAACAAATCAGCTGAGACAGATAGACAAATTGAACATTTCGTTATCATCGATGGTATATCAGCACCATCAGACTTCCAGTACAGTAGGGTAATCAAGAAGGAAATACTTGAACACAAGAAAGTTAAAGCCAAATACGCATATCCGCTGTCAAGAGGGGGAATTGGAGTACATACAGAGAACCGGACCGACAAAGAAGAAAAGAAGTGGTCAATCGGAGCTTTCAATTCAAGTAAAGAAACATTGCGAATTCGTTAAAACGGCCCCTACCCTTTGTGCGTACTTAGAAACGTGCCTACAAGCATATCAGAAGACTTAGTTGCTGAAGGAGTAAACCTGCAAACTGGTGTGAAAGCAACCTACAGGCGTCTGCGGTATAGGGAAACTCAAAAACCAATACCAATCGTTGAGTGTTTCTGAAGATCAGCAGAAACTTTTTCAAAGCAAGATCACAATAGAGAAGAAACAAATTGCAGTGCAAGCATTCCGGACCAAAAGTTACCTTCCAACAAGGTGTTTCCAGTGTCAAGAATTTGGGCATATAGCGGCCATCTGCACAAAGAACCAATACTGTGAGAACTGTGCAGAATCTCACACAGGAAACTGTAAGAGGATAAGAAAGTGTTAAAACTCTTTCGGGTATCACGCAGCCAGCTACAGCAAATGCTCAGAATTTTTGCACTTGTGTGATAGATTGAAAAGAAGAAACTAGCACAAATTCATAAAGTATTCTCACAAAAAGGAATTTGATGAAAAGTACAAAAGATATTCAACTCTATAGAATTTGAATACTCTTGTAACGATCCGCTGTAGGCGGCGGATGTGCGGTCATGGTTTAACGGTCCACTGTAGGCGGTGGATGTGCGTTCATAATATAACATTCCGTTAAAGACGGAAGTACATTCATAGTATGTATGTTTACTTGGTTGGTAATATGCAAATAGGCAAAGCCCGGGCTCTGTGTAGAATGAGAATTTACTTTATATAAGACCATTGGACCCCTTCAGGGTCGAGCATGCTTTTCTCGAAAGGGATCTGTTGGCCTTGTTGGCGTCGCACGTTACAGTCTCTTTTCTGTAGTACTTGAAAATAGGAAATTAGCACATGCAAATATAAGATCTATGAACACATCATTTGGCTTTATTGAAAATGCAGTTAAAGCCCAAAAAATACAAATATTAGCCTGTCAGAAATTTGGCACCCAGGAAACAACATTAAAGAATCAGTAAAAAGGAAGTGGCACTGGATTGCTAATGAAAGAAGAATACACCAAGGAGGTGGAGTCAGTCTTATGATCGACAAAATATTTGAGAGAAAAGATCTGAGATCACGCGATGTTGAGGCAGTTTGGGCCGAAGTATATATAAACAAGACTTCATTTATTGTTGGATCCATATACATTCCACCAGAAAAGAATAAAATGATTCACAAACAGTTTGAAATCATAAATGTAATTGACAAATCTGGAAAACCTCTTATATTGCTAGGTGACTTTAATGCTCATCGTCAATACTGGCATGGCAAAACCAATAACAACTTAGGAAGGACTCCACATGAATTTTTACGAAAAAATAAAATGATTTAGGCTTATTTTTTTTTACACACGTCATCTTCTTTTGTTTTGTTTTGGTCATAAAAGTAAAAAGTTATACAAAAATGCAATAACTTAAAACAGACTTTGTATCAACCTATTTCACGCTTCCAACATAAATGACGCAACGCCATTGGTCCAGGACTGGTCACGAGGTGACCCCATATTTTTCCATATTGGGTCACCAAAATTATATCGTACCACTATTTTCCTATTGCAATGAATAAATGAAACATTTAAACATGTAAATTGGTTGTCGAGGTGATATATACGTTACGAGGTTAGTAGGTAGTATGGAATATAGGGGGCGCAGGTGACCATATTCGGGTTCGAGCTTCCCTCTCACCCGATATGGTTTCCTTTGCCCCGTGTATCCCATATCGGGTCACCTACTAACCCCGTACCTTATAATATTTTACATTATATTTTAATTTAAGGGGTCATCAGGTCAAAGGTCAAGGTCACAGTGACCTTTAACGCAGAAGGTTGTCTGCGTGATAACTTGCCACTGCCTGCACCCATGACCCTCAAACTTGACTTGGAGGTCCATGCATATTTCATTCAATTGTCTAAATAATCCTGACAACATTGCGCTGCGGGGGGGGGGGGCATAATGTTTGACAAACATCTCTTGTTAAAGTTGATTATCACCATCTACTCAAATGTGTGTTGATAATCGGAAATATTTTCATAATTATGTGGGTTTTTTTATGAATTATTGATTCAAAAGTATCTAACCATTTGTTATCAATCTTTGAGCATCTAAAAAGTTTCCACTGTTCACATCTGTAGTGATTTAAGAATATAACTGTAATATTATTATTATTAACAAAATAAATATGAACATGTATACAGCATGTTTGCAATTATCTTAAAGCTGCAGTATCACAGATCGACCGTTTTGACAACTTTTTATTTTATTTTTATTTGTCTTGGAATGAACAAATGTTTGCGTAAATATCTGGTAACCAGTGATATATGACCGGTGACAAAATATCAGATCGAAGTTTTTAATATTTACGTTCGAAAATTGAAGTTTTGTGGCTAAAGCGCTACTAACGCTTTAAGAAAAATGAGGTTTTCGCATGAAACATCAACTTCCGAACGTAAATATGACAATCTGCGACCTAATCCTTTGTCAGAAGTCTTTTACACTGGTTCTCAGACATTTACCCAAAAAATGGCTCATTCTAAGACAAAAAAAATTGACAAAACGTTCAATTGCTGAGAGCGTAGCTTTAAAGGACAAATATAAACGATATTGAGAGCATTTGTAAAATATGTTTTTCTGTATACTTAAACATCTATCCTACAGAAAAAATGATTATTTATACGTATTTTTCTATAGGATAAAAGCTTAAATAAAAAGGAATATTTTTATTTAGATTAACATGTTCCACCCGATGGCACGGACATTGAAAAGCGAATAGCTGATTTGACAAAGGATCCACAGGACCATCACTTTGTAAACAAAGTGTTCGCTGGAGTACGCCGAATGTTTAATCATTCAAAGCGAGATTAGAATATATATATCAATCCGAATCTTACCTTATTCGCAAGTTTTTGAAAGGTGATTTAAGGCGGTTCGTTGGTGAATATGGAATAAAGATTTTGGATCTGCAATCAAAGTAAGTATATAATGCAGTTTTAAATTTAAAGGTTAATTGAGACTTTTGTTTAAGTTCAAAAGCTTAATTGCGATTAACGCTTCAGCTTAAACAATGCGTTTACATTTTTCAATCTTCCATCGGACTCGTACAATATTGTTTCAATCAGTTAAAGTGTAGTGAATGGGTTTTATGTCATTATAACTTCTGTTATCAAACAAATGCTTGTGTTAGGTTCATTGAGGGATCATTGTTTTGAAGCCTTTTTACCAATTACATGTACATATTTTCTTTTTTTTTTTGTAATTGAATTATGATTTTGTCTGAACATACTACATTTGAAATTCTGATATAAGTTTTAACGACATTCATGTCGTTAAATTAATGCTCTGTGTAGCCATATTTACAACATTCACAACATTTCGAAATATAGTTTCGAAGAAGACTAGATTTAACTTGCAAAAAAGACGGGGAAAGAAGAAACTCGGTAGCAGGAATTCAACCCATGTTGCTATTAAATATGGTTGGGCAATTGAGAGCATTTTAAAGGCATTATCCAAGGTGCATATTGTTTCATCATTTGTAAAGATACAGTGACCGTGAATTAAACTGTTCAAACTAGGGAAATGGGCTTTAGGCGTCGTAGTCCAACAAAGAACAGTGTTGTAGGCCAGCAACAACGTGTCGTAGTCCAACAACGACCAAACAAAGTGTCGTAGTTAAACAAAGTGTCTTAGTCCAGCAACGATCAAACAAAGTGTCTTAGTCCAGCAACGATCAAACAAAGTGTCGTAGTAAAACAAAGTGCGTAGGCCAACAAAGTATCGTAATTCATGAACGTGTCGTAGTCTAAAAAAGTGTCGTAGTCCAACATTGTGTCGTAACAAAGTGTCGTAGTCAAAAAAACGTATCGTAGTCCAGCATTGTGCCACTGCGTAACAACGAAAGTGTCGAAGTCCAACAAGTGTCGTAGTCCAACACGTGTCGTAGTCCATCAAGTGTCGTAGTCCAACAAAGTGTCGTAGTCCAACAAGTGTCGTAGTCCAGCATTGTGCCACTGCGTAACAAAGTGTCGTAGTCCAACATGTGTCGTAGTCCAACATGTGTCGTAGTCCAACAAAGTGTCGAAGTCCAACAAGTGTCGTAGTCCAGCAAAGTTTCGTAGTCCAACAAAGTGTTTAAGTTCAACAAATTGTCGTAGTCTAACAAGGCGGCGTAGTCAAACAAAGTGTCGTAGTCAAAAAAGTGTCGAAGTTCATCAGAATTTCGTAGTAAAACAAAGTGGCGCAGTCCAATAAGTGTCGTAAATAGTTGGCCTCCATTTATTTTTTGTCAGAGTAATCATTTTTGTCTCTTCCACTTGAACCGTAGAACATCTTTTTCTTAAACAAAGTATGAGCCTCCAAACAAAGGAGGTTATACAGGCCTCATTCATCAGGCTAGATAGACAAACTATAAGATGTCAATATACAATGAAGGTTGAAACTGGACCTTGAAGATTGGACAGGTGATGCTAATTGGACCAAAATGGCAATACATGCATCAGAGAACAGACGTATTGTTCTTTAGAACAATAAACCATTTAATGCATAAACTCGACTCCAATTAAGACCAAGGTTTACCGTATTAAATCCAAGGTTCATTCTGGTCATAAACCAGAGACAAGACGAGCCATTATAGAAATATGGGGGCCAGATACAATGGTGACCATAAACCGCCTTTTGAAGATAGAGGACTTCAAACAATAGCGTATGCTTAATATTTGATAATGCAATAAATGTTTAATTTCAAGGTACGCTAGGCCACACTCAAGAAATAATTTGTTTATAGTTTCCCTACTCATATCTTTAGGGGTTGATTGGTAGGTATTTTATCAATTAGTTTTATTTACTTAATTATTACTTCATCCGTAATGAAAAAAAATAACTGAATAAAACAATACAATAGTTGACCATAGGTCAGGGTAATAAAAACATTCGTGTCTCGTGTATTTTTTCATTGGCCATTCTTTATCGAAAACATTGTTGGAAAATGGCCGAGATGTTCCGAATGTTGTTTGCGTTGGAAAATGGCCGAGGTGTCCCGAATAATGTAAATCGAGAAACGCATAACAGTTTAGTTATTAATTGTGGCCGTGCGTAGCTGCCCTATTTATTGAAGTCTAAAACGGTTGTACGCTAGCATATATCTTGATTTAATTCTTAAGATGCTTTCGGTTCAACTGGTGTGTATCATGTGGCTTACAAGTGTGTTTAATTAGATTAGCTGTGCAAACATTTAAATGCTTTATAAGTGCGCTGTATTGTGATCTAACGTAAACACCCGTATATAGAACCCCGCAGTGGGTAATACTTGAAGGTTTGTATTATTTTTTAATGTTTTATAATTGGAACGTACTATTAGCATTCAATACTTTCTTACTATTGCAATTCGTGTCATACCGTACCAGCGAGCCGCTTGTACGTAATAAATGGGAGGTGTAACTCCCCCTCCCCGCTCCATGAGTATCGAATACTCTTTTATTTCCCCGCGTTACGAGGCACTCCATACTGAATATGTCAAATTTGATATTATTATATTTACACTAATAATAAAACTAAAAATAAACAGATTAAAGAGACATTCCGAACTGATTAAGCAAAAGTGATGCGAATCGGAATACATTTAATTAATTAACTGTGACATACACCCAGTACCATCGACCGGTACCTGCATGCGACACTTCACGTTACTCATTTCCACGTGCGACCCATTCCGTTACTCATACCCACGTGTGACCCATTCTGTTACTCATACCACCGTGCGACCCATTCCGTTAATAATAATTCCGTGCGACCCATTTCGTTACTCATACCCACGTGTGACCCATTCCGTTACTCATACCACCGTGCGACCCATTCCGTTAATAATAATTCCGTGCGACCCATTCCGTTACTCATACCCACGTGTGACCCATTCCGTTACTCATACCCACGTGTGACCCATTCCGTTACTCATACTACCGTGTGACCCATTCCGTTACTCATACTACCGTGTGACCCATTCCGTTACTCATACCACCGTGCGACCCATTCCGTTACTCATACCCACGTGTGACCCATTCCGTTACTCATACCCACGTGTGACCCATTCCGTTACTCCTACTACCGTGTGACCCATTCCGTAAATCATACCCACTGCGACCCGTTCCGTTATTCATACTCCCGTGCGATCCATTCCGTTACTCATACCCACGTGCGATCAATTCCGTAATTCATACCCACGTGCGATCCATTGCGTTACCCATACTAACGTGCGATCCATTCCGTTACTCATACCCACGTGTGACCCACTCCGTAACTCATACACACGTGTGACCCATTCCGTTACTCATACTCACTGCGACCCGTTCCGTTATTCATACTCCCGTGCGACCCATTCCGTTACTCATACCCTTGTGCGATCCATTCCGTTACTCATACCTACGTGTGACCCATTCCATTATTCATACCCACGTACAATCCATTCCGTAACCCATACCCACGTGCGATCCATTCCGTTACCCATATACCCACGTGCGATCCATTTCGTTACCCATACCCACGTGCGATCCATTCCGTTACCCATATACCCACGTGCGATCCATTTCGTTAAAAAAGTGTCGAAGTTCATCAGAATTTCGTAGTAAAACAAAGTGGCGCAGTCCAACGTGTGACCCATTCCGTTATTCATACCCACGTACAATCCATTCCGTTACCCATACCCACGTGCGATCCATTCCGTTACCCGTACCCACGTGCGATCCATTCTGTTATTCATACCCATGTGTGACCCATTCCGTTACTCATACCCACGTTCGACCCACTCCGTTACTCATACCCACTGCGATCCATACCGTAACTCATACCTACGTTTGACCCATTCCGTTACTCATACCCACTGCGACCCATTCCATTTTTCGTACTCCCGAACGATCCATTTCGTTACTCATACCCACGTGCGACCCATTCCGTTACTCATATCCACGTGCAATCCATTCCGCTACTCATAACCACGTCTGATCCATTCCGTTACTCATATACACGTGCGACCCATTCCGTTGCTCATACCATCGTGCGATCCATTCCGTTACTCATACCCACGTGCGATCCATTCCGTTGCTCATACCCAAGTTCGATCCATTCCGTTACTCAAACCCACGTGCGATCCATTCCGTTACTCATACACACTGCGACCCATTCCGTTACTCATATCAACGGGCGACCAAATGCGTTACTCATACCCACGTCCGACCCATCGGGTTTCTTTTGCAGTGTTACGGAATGGATCAGTCGTTGATATCCGGTCATTGCTCCGTGACTCCGGTACTCCCAATCCGCGCTCCATCTTTGCACAATGATATAAAACGGAATATGTACTATGGGTGCCGACGAGGGACTCAAGTAGGATGCATCCGCCTGAAACTCTGAAAATGCACGAGACGGAAACATTTATATGTTTCTATTGAGTACACATGCACTGCTATATTGCGCACTGATAGCTGTGTTCGTGTTTTGGCCAAACGAATACCTGGTTTTAGATATAGTGAGCAACATTAAAACTGTCGAACAAATTAAAAACATAGTAATTCAGTTTCTTCATTTATTAATATCTGCATTTTAAGGTGTATACCAATTATTAGCAGACTACTTGTTTTAATATGAAGGTTTAAGTTTGTTAATTAGTCTCGCCACGATCGTTGTTGTTGTTTTTATTTTTTATTTCGTAGACACATTTATAACAGTTTTTTTGCTTGAAAATCTCAACGTCTAAAGGATCGATAGGCCGCCCTTTCACGGTCAGTATTGGTATTAAAAATCAGAATCAATCGGGCATGCGCAAAAAAGCGTGTTCAAATGATCATATTCTTTATATATGGTTGTGTAAACAGATCGAAATATAAAACATCTGATATTTTATTTACCCCTACGCAAAGGCGTTTATGTTGTACATATATTTATTTATTCTTATTTTTTATCAAAAACATATCCATGTCTACATAATCTCGGACGTTAAAATGCACTGTTTTTATATGCTTTACTTTGTCGAGTCTTAAGCATGGACATGTAGGCTGTTTATCCTTTGTCACTTTTGCACACAGGTGTCAGAAATTGGCTCAGTGTGAGCATAACTTGATAAACTCATAGAGAGCTGAATTTTCTACCTTCTGTACTGTGCGTAGGAGTGTTGTTTGGATATTTACCGAAGACCTTTCTCTGACGACTCTACCTGTGCTGCGCTTTCTTTTATCTGACCAATATTATGTCCTAGAAATATGTTATTCCTCAGAACATACGCATGCGTAGAAATGGTTTGTAATTGGTTTTCTTCTGAGGATTAGAGTTAATACGGATTATGATTCATGCGCTAAGCCACACTGGGATTAGCCGACATGTGTATGTTTTAAGGAAATTCGGTTCATTATTAACTTGTGGATTGATTCTATGATGGATTTAAGGCACTTGGGGTCAGTAGATCTACAAACTTTATAACATTATGGCTGATTTATATTCTGAAAACAATGTCAGTTCTCTTACAACATAGTTGATATTGTGTATGAAAGACACAGAAACCATGATTTGACTGATAAGCCAATACTGGCATCCATGATTCACAAAAACATGAATCTCAGCAATGATAAATTGATGATCCATTTCGTATGTGGCGATATATTTACTTCGTTGATAAAATCTTCTATAAACTATGTCAGCATTACTTACAAAATATTGTGTAGTATGTGCAATAGACACAGACAGAATCAGTATTGGCATCAAGCGGGTATTCGTGTTTAACAGGTGTACTTTCATCCGTATGTATGTGAGGTAAACTGGGTGTATTTCATTATTTGAGTGCACATTTAACACGGACATAGTTTAAATAGTCTAACTTGAAAAAAAATATATGTTCAAAGCAGGATTCTTCTTATCTCTAAAAAAGGATTTGCCATATAAAAATGGTAAAAAAACATCCGTCCACGTACAATTATTTTGACTAGGACATAGTGTGAGGAGTTAGTCTATGTGTCTGTTTGTCTCTTGTTTCCTTCTACCAAACAAATTTTAAAAGTTATTGAAACATGTATACCTTAATTCCGATTTCTTAGTCAACTGAGTTCAGATGCTGACATTTAAGGTATTGGGTCCACATGTAAGTCGCTGATTACTATTTCTATGCCTTTTGACCCCTCACTGTTTTTGGTGATCATCACGTTGGTTGCTGAATCAAGCATATATACTGTACATTTAGTTTTGAGGTACATACCAGTCAGGGGCGGGTTCAGGAAATGACGTTATAGTGTGCGTTAGGGGCTTTACCTTTTGACATTCGCCCAGTCTCGGATCCGAATTTTGAATGCCACTATGTTGGGGGGACGGGGAGAGAACTCCCCTTAGTAAATATTCCAACAATATTTAGTCCAATCTGGTGCATTTTGGGCGTAATTTATAACCTTTTTCCCCGATACTGACATACAAAGTAAACTTGGACGATTTTAGGGGATGGGGGCGCGCGCCGGATGCTTCCCCCAATCCGCTAGTGATAATTGTGTCATACATTCCAACTCAAAATTAAAATAATTAGCCTACATTTCTTTTTATAAGGCCAAAGAGCTATATTGGAAACTTACTTTGGTCGATCTGTTTAATTGCATATTATTTTTCTCTCATAAATATTGGGGCGTATACCGTATATACTGATGATCCAATTATGACTTTAATCTGGTGGTCTGTATGCCGTTTTATTCTGTCTTGACGTGTTATAGCATGACATATTGTTGACATCATGTCAACTTCTTCACTTAGGCCACACCAATTTGTTTCTATGTTTAGCGTCCGCGGACGGATAGGTTTTGGGCTTCCGGATAAACAACAACAACAACAACACATTTTATATGATCAACGATCTTTTCGAATGTTTTTCATTTTGTTTTACTATAATACCGACTACAGATCACAAATGTAAACAACATGCTTCATACTTTGTACAAGTATTCATGGTATTTCCTATCAGAAAATGGTGCATTCTGTGTGATTTCCATGACCAACACACCTAAATACAAGTTTAATTTGAACTCATTTTGCGTGAAAATCGATCTAACAATCGAGAAAGCCCTGGTGTGGATATTCTACATAGGATGTCACTCATTTAAAAAAAAATTTCGGGGGTTCCTTTTTCAGGGTAGCTAGATAGGTTTACGTACTAAGGATTGCCGCTAAACATAACAATACCAACGAGTGTTTTGGCTTAATAAACTGGGTATGTTAGCCGTATTTTCGTCTTCAAGTAAGCTAAACGCACATTATTTTATAAATGCAATCAAACCCCGTTGGCTCGAACTCGCTTGGCTCGATTTCTACGTTGGCTCGAACTCGCTTGGCTCGATTTCTACGTTGGCTCGAACTCGCTTGGCTCGATTTCTACGTTGGCTCGAACTGGATGTATAGAACCGATTTCTTAATACTGAATATAGGCTCGAATTTTCCGAGGCTCGAAGTATTTCCGCCGATCCCTAGGAGTTCAAGCTAACGGAGTTCGACTGTACTTGATTTTTGTCCAGTCGATACAATGTGTTCATCGAGTTTTGTCGACAAAAGTAATCTTCATACGCGTGGACAGTTGTTCGGAGTCAATAAGAGCTGCGATAAGAGTGGTCTTGTGGTATAGGTGTGGTCGTGGGTTCGATCCCCTCCAGGGAGTACTTTCTCATTGCCTCTCAAAAAGCACACAGCACTGGTTTTTGCCCAAGAAACGGATCCAAGGGTGATTCATATCAGCTGCAATCGTACCCCGCTGGCTCGAACTCCTAGGGACCGGCGAAAATACCTCGAACCTCGGAAAATTCGAGCGAGCCAACGAGGAATTCGAGCCAAACGAGTTCGAGTCAACGGAGTTCGACGGTATCTTCATAATCGAGCTAAAATAAATATGTTTAAAGCTGCACTCTCACAGATTTATCGTTTGACAACTTTTTTAGTTTTTGTCCTGAAATGAGCCAATTTCTGCTTAAATATCTGCAAATCAGTGATTTATGTGATTTAAGACTGCTGACAAAAATCAGATCGCAGATTTTCATATTTCTGTTCGAAAATTAACGTTTTATGGCTAAAAGCGTTACTAAGGGTTTAAGAGAAAGGCAAAAAAAAAAACCATAAAATTTTTACCTTAAATATGAAAAACTGCGATCTGATTTTTTGTCAGCAGTCTTATATGACAGGGAAAATGCATTATTGCATAAATTGACTGGTCCTAAGACAAAAAAAAATGTCAAAACGTTCAATCTGTGAGAGTGCATCTTTAAACCACAGCTGACCCATGATTATTCCAAGCGTCTAACGATGACGTCACAATTTATAATCGCACTTAATTTATTCTTTGTTCCATCTCATTTCAGAATCTTCAAGGCGTGTCCGCTTTCAAGCACACAACAACCACAATGTACTTGAAGCAAGACTCTCCTGAAACCGAGTAACGTAATCGTATGGTGTCGGTCATTTCCGTGCATAAATTAACCGAGGGTGTTCCGAATGCAGTGGGGCGTAGTCGGATGGCATGGGAGCTCGCAGCTGTGAGCGTGGGACTCGTGCCTAGAAACAAACAACAGAAGACACCTAACAAATACAACTCAAGCGGCTGTTTTTCTGTTTCTCTGACTGGGTAATAGTTTCATTCGTGAATGTGCTTGTGATATATAGCCTGCCAGTACCTGTATAGTGAATGTTTATAGGTGAACTACACAGTACGGCATATCCCTGCCAAGAAATATAAGCCAAGTGCACCAATATAGTTTTTCTTCGAACTTTTAAAATACAAATGTGTTACACTTTATTTTCCCTCTTTTGAATTTATTCCGTTTTGTGTTTGTATTTTATTTTTTCTACCTCAAAATCAAGAGATTCGCCTTCAATGGTTGTTTCCGCCGCGCTCCCACCGACCGTTGATGTTTTGACTATGCAAAGAATTACGGTAGTGCCGACCGGGAGAGGAGTCAGCTGCCGCCCTCCGCGGCCGCCATGTTGGAGGGACTTCATGCCGTCCGGCTCCGCCTCGGAGTGCGAGTTTACCGACATCGGGAAAGTTACCCGGAGTGCGCCCGAGAGCTTAAGCTCCAATTATCAAATAACATCAAAAACAAATAAGCCCAAACGTGTGCGGGCAAAGTTACACCGAACCCACAGTCAATTCGCGATCGACGAATGCGATCTTCCGGCGGATGATTTAACCGTGACCCTGGCGGACACAACACCGGTTGACATCGGACTCGTTAGAGAGAGCTCGTTTAACGAGCAAATCGAACAGGAAGATAATAACCGGAAGTGCCAAAGTTGGCTGAACAATATCGAGGCCAGCCAACCGCTCGAAGACGTTAGTTGTTATAAGTTGTGTGACCACGAAGGTGAGGCCATATCTATCGAAGTTCCGGATGACACGAATACATATTTTCATGAACACTCGGACGAACAGTCGACTTCCAGTGGTAGCAATAAACATATAACTGTTCCAAATAACAAGACGAACAATGAAACGTATAGTTACGAACGCTTGAACGAAAACGTAACGTGGATGCATTCCAATGACGTCAGAGTGAAACATACGTCGTCTTTTAAAGGAGAAGAAATCATTAACACGGGATAACAAGTCATTGAAAAGGGACTGATTGCTCAGAACTTTGTTACAGTTAACAACGTGATTAACGACATCGTTGTTAACTTCTAAAAGTGAAATATTTGATAAGGTGCTCGCATATATGGATATAGATATAAATATATACATAATAAACAGTTGATTCAAATCGTGTTAGAATATATCATATCACAAGTGTATCCATTTAACTGCTATAGCTGTAACGATTTTAAAGTTAACAACGACGAAGTTAACAACGTTGTTAACTGTTACAAAATTCGGAACAATCAGAGTCCCTTATTGAAATATTGTTATTTGATTGATTAATTATTGTCATGTTTTATACGTAATGAAAATGTATGTTCAAATTAGCAACTATTCAATATGTGTGCAATCGTTGTTTTGCCATAAATATTACAATACATAATAATATATTATTCGATCTTATTCTCTATATGTTTCCACGAAGTTAACCATTCCATATTTTATCGAACGTATTTTAAACGCTTAATACATGGGCATGACCATCTAAGTTATGGTTAAACTTGTTAGTATATATGTACTAACAGAAGTAAATGGTTTGATGCCACACAGTTGAATAACCATTTATTTTGTGAAAGAACTTACTAACAATCTTAAAAGTTTTTAAGTGGTCTACATTATATTGTGTAAACTACCTACTAAATGGGCCTGCATTGTTTTTATCTACCGCTTCACCTGATTAAAATGGATAACGGCTGACTGCTGATTTACTGAAATAAATGTATTGGAAAACTTGAGAAACGCTGCCTTCTCATTGGACAAAATATAATGTTGACCCCTAAACTGAATTGAGCACACCATGGTCCTGGTTAGTTAAGTGAAGTGAGTGGCTTCCAGTCGTGCTCCCAAAACGTTGTGCGTTATAGTATTTTCTTTCAATAAAATATTTATAAACAAACTCTTTAAAAATTGGCGAGAATATGTGTCTCTATTTACAGTCAATGTGAAATCAAATGTGGGTCATGTTTCGTCAAAAAGTAATATATAATGTCGAATGATCGAAAAACTTAGTTAAAATTCTAGAGCCCTTATTAGCTCTACCCAATCTAAAAGGGACACATTATAGGTTACACTTGATATGTGCATTTTTTAATGCATCATTATGTTTAACTCATTTGTCTTCAATATTTAAAAGCTTTTGATTTGTGTGGAGATAAAATTAAATAAGCTAAAGCTTGGCGCTTTTTGAACTGGGTAATTTGTGGCCACGTAGCTATAAATTAGAAACTCGATTTATAAAGGCTGATCTTTTTTAAAATGCACACAAATCATTTCTTTAATAATTTAAGTCAAATGAATAAAAAATAATGAATTATTATTTTATTTTTTTGCATCTATGAAATGTAAACCTATTGGAAGTTGTGCCCCTTTAAAGCCCCATTATTTGTCCTTGACAGTGCATTCGTTTATATTTACGAGTACAGAAATAAATCACTAGTTGCATTACATAACTAGTCCTAATAACGAAGACCGTCGACAAAAAAGATAAGTTTGTAGAAAACAGTGTTCGCTTAAATTGTACACATAAACCTTTGAATATTGACGACTATCGTTACAACGTTTACATACGCCGCCATAATTTATCATACATTGTGTCCATATGTTACGTAGAACTCTGGGAAATGGAATGTCTACTGTAATGCACATTCGGAACTCCTCGGCCATTTCTTCAAAAACAACCTCGGATGTATATGGACGGTTTACATACTAAAAAAGTGGTACGTTTAAGTCCGCTGCAAATAGATCGCGTAGTAATCTTATTTAGTAGTTAAAATTTATGACTTAACCCTTGGGAATCGTAATTATGTTTGCAATAATACACTTCACTAGCAATCAATTTAAACTGAGAGCAATGAATACAACTCTTAAACACTACATTTAATTAATGCTTTTATTCAAAAAATACGGACTACTTCAACAGATGTACCGGCATACATCCGAGGTTGTTTTTGAAAAAATGGCCGAGGAGCTCCGAATGCTGTAATGCATTGGATATGGTCCCCGACCGCCAAAGGATCGAATGCTGCTGCCGACGCTTTTTTCTTATTCTCCGTATGATCATTTTATTCATAAAATTAACTTTCATGTTTTAACTTCTAACATGATTATGTGTTATTTTTCTTTAATTATCCGAGTGTTTTTTTTTTCTTCAATACTGTCATTCTCCGTTAGCTCGAGCTCGTTCGGCACGAATTCCTCTTTGGTTCGAGCTTGATGTAAAGGACCGATTTTTTTTATACTGAATGTGAAAACTTCCGCTTGGCTCGAATTTTCCGAGGCTCGATGTTTTTTTCGCTATGGTCATCTGGGACCATCGGCTCGGATTTTTCAATCCGGGTTCGCCCGGGACTGTCCGTGTAGCAATCGTGTTGGTCCCCCGGAAGCTCTGCAGAGGCACTATGTTGATCATGGGCCATCCGGCCTGTCGTGTTGGACACAGATCACCCCGGGGCATGTACGGGGTGTTCTATCCGCAACAAAGCTACCTACATTCACACCAAAGCCAACACGGATCATCTGGATTAACCCGGATCAAGAATAAATCGTCCAATTGGTGCAAAAAGGTACCAAGCGACATTTTCATACTTTCGAGTAAATTGAGTTTAAAGGTTTGGCGGTTCCTAAAAAATCAGAAAACGATTTTGCGACTTTGAATCTTTTATCACTTATCTCAAATGGTTTATTTAAATTGTTCATTGAATTGCAAATCAATACAATGGATAATTAAGGTTAATTAGTTAATTTTGTATCATGGTACCTTCTTGCATAAGGTGATTAGGTAAAACAAATAATGTGAAAAGGAGCCATATGGCAACTAGTACTTTGTTGCATAAACCTCAGTTGGAATAATCAGATAAAACTGCATGCTATAAGGTGCCTTATGTCATATGGTACCTTATTGCTTTATATTTTAGGCATAAATGTCAAACACAAAACATAAGAAATGTTCATTGATCTTTAATATTGCAACATTTGGTACAATATTTCCAATATAAGTGATCATATTTATAGTATTATAGTATAGTAAACGTTATAATAATTCATTTATGGTGCAAAAATTTGAACAATATTACAAAGAACAAGGCTTTGTATCATGATTTTTAATTCCAGTTCAGTGTAAATGTATAACGTTTATCATAATTATTACACATGTCAACAGTTTTGCATTGCACCCTGATTATATGTATTCACAAGATAGTGTTCACTGTTTTCCGCACAGAAATTATACATGAAGCTTATACCGTAAATAGTTTTACTACAAAAAGAAAGCTTTTTCCAGTATGAAAAATGAATCTGTTCATACTGAAATACTCATGTTTATTCAACATCAATATCTTTATCGTCCGATGACTGGCACAACATCTATGTTTGTTATGCTGACATTAAGTGAGAGGTGTTGAAACGATCTCCTTTGTGCAAAGGCCAACATTTCCGTCTACCTTGTTAAGGTTGATATTGCTATCTCTAGAAATGAGTTCATTTCAAATAAATAGTTCACAAATGTATTTTTGGGTGAGGATTTTTTTACCTAACTCAATTTAACATGTAGCCACTTTCTGCGCATACAAGAGGTTGACAATTTTAAGTTTGGACAGTATTTTTCACAAATTTATTGTAGTCTACCATATGGTTGTATTTGATTAAAACCACAACATACAGGTTTGTCTTTCGTGTAATCCATTGCGACGAACACACACAGACGTTTTTTTGCTGTTTCTATAGTTGAGTGAACAGAATCACATTCCATTTGAGATTGTCCTGACAAAAGAAACTTGTGACAAAGGGGTTTGAGTTGTGGTAATTGTAGGTGTGAACAGAAAGGATGACGTTACCTACTGGTTTCTGTTTTGTCAGAGATGTACACAATCTCTTGCACATAACCTTTTTAACAAACTTACAAAGTGTTTTTATGAGACATGTAGCTACCTCGGAGGAGTCTCGTATGCACTGGGTATTGTTCCAAAGGTGACAAAATACTTGTTTATTTCACAACGAATAAATGGTCAAATGGTCACATAGTTTTATACAGTAGTCTACCTCACTGACTTATGAAAAGAGAGTTGCAAGGCCTAAGCACTGCCTTGTGAGTCCAACGTTTCAACGTACACACTACTGAAAGCTTTTGCTCTCTCTCTCTCTCTCTTTGACCTTTTCCGTCCCTTCTATTTCATTTTCTTTATTTAACTGAAGTTCTTCGTATTCTTTGGTCAAATTTTCATTAGTACTACCATCTGCTTGCTACCTTCTATATAATTCACACACGAAACATTGGTCCTGTTTTGGCTTGTAGAAACAAAGATTGTAAGATTGTAAGATTGTTCTTAACATTTTGATTTCACTGGAACTGCGGTACCCTATTGGCTTGTTTGAACAGAATGTTCACTGGTTTGCAATATAATGTTACACTGGTTTTTCCTTCTTTCTGATACATCATCAGTTATAAATTCATTTTATCTTTCTTTTGGTGCTCTGAAAAAGCAGTTTCCATCCCCACGGACGTTAGCTCGCTTATGTTCATTGCTGACAAGAAAGTTATCCAGTCGTGATGTGTGACTGTCGTACAATTGTTTGCATTGTATGTAACGTTATACTTATACTCTTTGCTCTTTCCAAGTGGCGCTAATTATTAATTTTATTGTCTGTTTGCATCTCTTATTTTGTGAGAGTGTTATACTGTTCATTAGTTTTTGATGGACATCTCTCTATGTTCTTTCCCGCTTCTTTTATTCGAGTCTTCATTTGCTAGATCTTGATATGTTTCGGAATTTTCTTCCATGATTTTTCTCGCTAAAACCTCTGTTTTCCGTTTATTATTTCCAAATATAGTCTCATTTGCTGTATCAGTGGAAGTAAAATGATCCTTGCTTGGTTTGTAAGTTTCATCAAGATCAATGTCATTGTAACCTTCTTCACTTGGATCTATTCATTTTAATTTGACGGGTTACCACAGTCCTTCACACCTTTGTATATCTGTTAATGAAAAATCATCTTCAGAATTGGAATTCTGTATAGCAGGCTCGTCATGAATAGTTCTTTTTGATGTTATAGTATCTCCACATATTGAATTTTGTGTAATTCCACTTTAATCAGCTATTGGCGTCGCAAAGTAGATGTCCTCATCTTACTATGCAATCTTACTGAAACATAATTTTGTTATAATAACTACCTTACTATTTTATAAAACATATTTAGATATATATTACGCTAAATACACATTCCATATTACATATCGCAATGCAAAATTAGAACGGATAAATCCAAAATACCATTACTTTACAGACAAATAATACATTCAGTTATATTCAACGCACCCCAAATAAAGTTATAATCATTATTACTTAATTTTGTTTTGAAGGTGACAGAAAACAATACTTACACAGTTATGGTATCCATATCTCCCTTCTTAATCTTCTGTCCTTATGAACAAATTACACTTCTCGAATGTGAAGTCAACAACATCTGGTGTTTCTTATCCCACAAAAAGTAACAATAACCAACCGTACACTTGTTACCTGATATCAACGTTATCAGTGTTAATTAGTAGAAAATTGTGTATTGCTATCAGTACCTACCATATAAACTTCTATTATATTGTAAAATGTTAACATTTTAGTCTTAATAATTTACGCAAAAAAGAACCATATGCCACTTTGTCACTTATTGCACACTTTGTAAACTTATTTAAGTTAAAATCATTTTATGCAAGAAGGTACCACAAGTCGTATGGCTCCTTTTTACATCGCAATATGTACCTAATGCTTTAGAATCATCTTATGCAATAAGGTACCACATGCCATAAGGCTCCTTTTTGCATAAAAAAAATAATATATAATGTGTTAAAATATTTCAATGCAGAAAGGTACCATGTGTCTTATAGCACCTTCTTGCATACACCAGATGGCATATGGTACCCTTTTCCACCAATCAAAAGCACCAATTTCACTTGGTACCAAACTGCACGAACTCATATCTCAGTCAATATTCAATATTCAGGGGAGATCTTTTTAGACAAGGTAGAAAAAAGTTATTTCTAACTAAAAATAGTGAAAAGTCAATTTTGGTCAAAATGTTGTTTGGTATCTTTTTGCACCAATGGGACGAAATATAAATTTCAAAATAAAACTGATTTTAATATTTAATGAATTCGCTGATTTTACGTTGGGGTTAAATTGAAGGGTCGGATAACTTGGAACATGCTCTTCTAAGAGCCAAACATTATACCGGGTTTGTGTGTACACCATCAACAGTTTGGGGGCTCTCATC
Organism: Mya arenaria; assembly: GCF_026914265.1. NCBI lineage: Eukaryota > Metazoa > Mollusca > Bivalvia > Myida > Myidae > Mya > Mya arenaria. Next base: position 42,152,862 of record NC_069133.1, on the reverse strand, counting down.
TCATGAATTATTTTGTTTTGTTTTGCCATACTGATGATTTTTTTTGAAAATGAAAGTCAGTTTATTATTTAAACATATTTTAATCTTTTTCTAATTCAATCCGAATCTAGTTTGCTCTTTCAGTTGGATCCCACGACGTACCAATGAAAGGACACTCGGTATCATCAGTGGTGTGAACGTGTCAAAGATGGTTTTAACTAAAACAAGGCCAGTGCAGCCAAAATATATACAGAATACATATAAATACTAAAAAGTAAATATCGGATGTAAAAAGGTGAAATAAAATACAAGTAAAATGCCAAAAACATTTAGAAAACAACTATATTTATAAAGTACGTACAGTTCCAAAGAAGACAACAAAACACAATGGACCTAAGAAGTAGAAAATACACAGTTACAGAGTTACTTTGCATCCGGCCTCAGCATTTACATTAGATTAGCAACCTGCACTTCATGTTTCACATCTGGAATCGATGATATTTGCCTGAGTATTTGTTTAACTCTATTAAAAGGGGAAGTGGTCGCTGTTTTAAGTTTGCGAACGTAATAAAAAGGGACGTTATGATTAATAAACGCCTTACCATGATCGACAAGCGTCTGAAAGTTCAAAAATCAAAACAAACGAAGTGCATTCATTATTTTTTAAGATAAAAAAAAGAAATTCACCGAACAACATAGGAAGGAATTCATATTTTATAATATTTTGTAGTTTGAACTGAGTAACAGACGTAAATCAATGAATTCAACAGAATGACATCAGGCACAACCACTCCTTCAACTCTTCGAGCTTGCAAGAGTTAATCTGTTACTCATGTTCTAAAAATAGATAAATAGATATTTCCATTTAATTCTATTTATACACTGGAAATTTATATTAAACACTCCCTTTCCAGTGAACACTGACTCTTAGCACTTTAGGTAGTGCAGGAATATATTCAAAATGGTGAAAACATTGAGTGATATTTCCTTGAACTTTATTCAAAATAATCTACACAAACTGGATGATGTTTGTAAATTACCAACTGTCTACAAAGAATTATTACTGGAACAAATAGCTTGGCACGATTTGTTAACAGAAAGCTATGTTCCACACATGACCAAGCTTTTCAGCAAGTCATTGACAAAAATTAATTTCTACAAATGTGAACAAATTAGTGATAATCTCTTAAAAAGTATCGCAGCATCTGAATGCAAACTGGAAAGCTTGTCAATCATCAAATGTTTTGGCATAACAGGTAATGAAATTTATTTACTTATTAAATGGAAAATTATATGTATGTGGTGTTTTTATAAATCTTATTTATTTTCATAATCTATTATTAGTCGTCCAGGCTAACCATCATTAAAAAAAAGAGCCTGGACGGCATTTTAGAATGACTAAATCTATTATTGAAATGTCAAAGTGTGTTTGGTCCTTGGGAATCTGCAGACATGTGAACCCCTCTACCAATCTACTACTATCCTGACAAAATCTACCACTTTTGAAAAAAAAATACCCTGAAATTGCATTTTTTGCAAGGTTAGAAAATTGTCATAATGTCACTGCATTCAGCTTGTCACACATTGCAGGGCAGAGATTAACATCATGATCCTGCCAATTATCATAATCAGTGATTATTAGTCCATTGTTTTCCTAACATCTATAGAAGGTTTACAATCAATTGGGGATTGTTTATAAGGTTCAAAGGCTATATTTGATAAATAATTTTCAACCAGATCAAATATTTGGAGATAGAAAACAAATTGCTGTATATGTTTTCAATAATATAATTATGTTACAACAATAAATGTTGCTTTTGTTAAAAGTAAGTAATGCAAGTATATCAAAGATTTTTTATAACTTTTTGAAATTCACTTCATTAGTCTGGGCCTCTTTTTCAGATTCAAGACTTAAGTGACTATGGACGCATACTATATTATTGATCTAGTTAATTCATTTTCTTATCTTAGTACAGTGCATTTGCACAAGGGTGTCAAGCTTGGTCTTAACAGTACTATCCATGGTTATTTCAAAGAGCAAAGCTTAGTTCTCAACTAACTTACTTCAATGTATCCTACAGATGATGGGGTACAAGCTATTACCAGAAATCAGACAGAACTCAAGTTATTGAGATTGAGAGGGATGAAACAGCTGACAGACAATGCCCTGAAGTTGGTGTGGTCAGAGAATCTTATAGTTGTTGACTTAAAACAAAGCAGTGGAATCTCATTCAAAGGTAAATATTTGTTGTAATCATTGAAGTAATTGATTGTATGAAAAATTACTGGTTTTGTAAAATAGTCTGCCTTGTAGGAGTTGACATCATGGCAGGGAAGAACAGGTTAATTAAGGACTTGTAGTCGGTCTAAGCTTAATTAATTACCTCTCGGGTGAAGCTTAGTTGTAATATGTTTACCACTTTCTCTGTCTTGTAGGGGTGGACACCCTTGCAGGAAGGAACAGGCAGATCAAGGAGCTGTACCTCTGGGGTGTAGCTGAACATACCCATAGGTCGAGGTCGCACGAGGAGAGGATGCACGCCTATGTGATCAGCCTTGCCTACCACCTTGGACCAAGTCTGGTATGTATATAGATATAGCATTATTCTATATATTTGTCTTGATTGCAACGGAAACCGATAGACTATAGAATCAAGCTTGCATCAGTTTCCAAAATCAGCAATGCATCCAATAAGGCGTGGGTTTACAAAATGTAAGCAAACTGTTTCGTTTTGTATCCCTGTTGCAACGCAGCCATTCACTGCAAACAGGGAACCAAACAGCAAGCGTTCGCCGCATATGCTTTAACTGAATGCATAGCTTGCTTTAGCCTGTGTTTTTAATGGTGCTGGTATCCATAATTTTCCCTATGAGAAACTGTAAGAATTTTTTTTATTATAATTGTTAACCTCACTCCCAAATTTCTTTTACCTTTTGTTCCAGCTAGAATGTATATTTTTACTATTAAGTTTCTCATTCAGGAAGTGCTGGACACCAAGCTTAACCAGATGTGTGATGAATGCCTTGTCGCAGTGGCCAGTTACTGTCCGAACATGCGCATGTAAGACATATCAGGAGTTTAAGTTTCTCTGTCTCCAACGGAAACCGTATGTTTCTCACAGAAAAAATCTCGGGGATTTTGCAGAAAAGTCTGTTTCATCAGAAAAAAAATTGCAGTGAGGCATTGTCATTATATTAAGCCTTGTGTCTTTGTTGTGATGTCTCACATTTAAGCTAGTTTCCAGACATTTACGCAATAATTGACTCATTCCAAGACCAAAAAAAAAATTGTCAAAACAATCAATCTGTGAGAGGGCCGAAGTGTAAATTTTAAAAACAGTTGACTTTTGTACTTTGTACACATACTACTTGGTACTATGCCAAAATGCTTGTATGGAGCAAGTCACATGAACTATTTTTCTCAGTTAAGCAACTGATAAAAAACCTTTCATTTACTTGTGATGATTGGTCTTAATTTTCTTGCTAATACCGGTAGATTTTAAAGTTTGTTTTTTGAATGGTTCAATTTTTTATTTTAGCCTCAATCTGCATGGAAGCTCAAAAATATCAGGACAGGCGTTAACAAAGGTAATTTTCTTAATTGACTATGATTCTGTCTTTTGTTATCAATTCCATATAAATGCTGTCATCCATACACGTTTATTGCTAGGCATACAGTCTGTGGCCCTTTTTTTGAGACCACTGGCCTATTCAGGCTAGCTGGCAAGTAAATGTACTAGCCCAAAACAACTTTTACTAGCCCAAACATATTTCAGTTTTCATTTGCATTTATAGTAAATAAACATTCAAAATAACAGAAGTGACAATTTATTTTTGGGGAAGAGTTATGTTCAGTTCACAAAAATGTTAAGCAAATTTTAATGAAAATATAACCCTAAGATCTATTTACCTCTAAGATCTACTAAGATCTTTATTAAAACAGGCACCTTTTGTTTTAGTTCAGTATAGGCTGCCCCGGCCTGAAGGTTCTGGACCTGTCATTCTGCACCCACCTGTGCAGCCCGCCTGATGTTGAGGCCCTATGGACCCTGCCAACATCGCTGACCGACCTTTCACTCATTGGTATTCTCCTAACCGACACACAGGCGAGTACATTTTTACAAAATAGTTTGAATAATAATTATGATAAATTATACAGTATGTTTTATTCAATGTACCTGTTTGGTTTGAATAAGTTATCAATTCTTAAACTGTTTGTGTTTTGCTAATCAAATTCATGCTACTGTAGAATGACTGATTATGATGTGAATTATAAAAGCCAAAAAGTTGGAAAGTTTTTAATTCTCTATTCTATTCTGTTGTATTCTATAGCATTCATATTACACTCTTTTTTTTATTCCTATCTATTTCCTCCTCTCTAGTTCATCCCATTCTGTTCTATTCCATTCTATTCTATTTCTTTCCATTGTATTGTAATTAATATTTCATGTTGTATTCTCTTTCTCCATTCTGTTCCATTATCCATTCTGTTCCATTCTATTTTATTTCATACTGATTTATTCAATTTTATTATGTTCCATTTCATACTATTCTATTCCATTCTTTTCTTTTCTTTTCCATTCCATCTTATTTTATTATTTTATGTTCCATTATATTTTGTTTCATTTTATTCAATGCCAATTTTTGCTCTATTCCAATCCACATGTATTCCATTCAATTCCATTCTACAGATCCTGGTGGAGTGTCTCCAGAGACTACGCCGTCTCAAGTGCGTCAAACTGTGCGGAGTGCCAGCCCTGAATGATGAAACACTTGCTCAGGTAGGCAATAACAACCAACACAGAATGGTTCAGTTGCAAGGAGAAAAAAAACAACAACAATGAAACAGAGAATAATTGATTGTTTCAGTGTAAGATCGTAATATATTTCACCGAGTGAGCACCAAAATTTATATTTCATGAGTGGCATGGCCACGATTGAAATATCCACCTTGGTGTTCACAAGCTGAAACAAATTGCTATATTGCTATAACACTTTTTTAGAAAACACGCCAATTTGTATGCGCACGTACCATCATTTTGGAAATGAAGTCATTGTAATTGTGTCCCAGCCTTGTGCATGCTTACATTTGATTTGGAACCGGGCTTGAATTTTGAAACAGGGAAAAACATCAAATTAACCTCCACATTTGACTCGTTTTTTTAACTTAACAACTGAATTCAGAAAATAGGAATCTTCATATGCAACTTAGAATTTGTATAAAAATACTCAATGTCATTGTTCTGGCTGAATAATATGTTGTTCCAGATTATTAATTTTATATAGGTCACAGAAGATTTATATTTTTACTTTTTATCTTTTACTTCACATTCAAAATGAGATAGAGACTTATATTTATTGGAAAATCAGACTCCTTATTGGACAATGATCTGGGACAAAATATGCTCATGGTATCAATGGAATGCTCAAAGTCAGGATTACCCAGAGAATACCCACTTGTCCGGCTTGATGACCACAAACCAAACTCACATGCCCAATGCCAGGGATCAAACCCAGCAGTCCTCGCCGAGAAGCAAGTGCACTAACAATCATTTTAACTGGACAATCATATGTTCATGCTAACTAGGTGTTGTCTATCGTTCATGGACTTACCTACATTTTGTATTGATATACAATATTTTTATATACTTTTAAATTATGGTGTCCACACTTTTTTAATATACATGTACTCAGTTCCTCATTAGCAATGATTCATTTTCAAATCTGCTGAATTGCGTCCTTTTCACTAGAATTTTTCATAACCATGGACCATATTAAAGTATTGTCTTGTGCGCATATCACTTTAAGGCAATGATGCACATGTTTAAGAATATTAAGTCCTCAGGGAAACAATGAGAAGTGGAATCGAGATTTGCAGCAAAATGAAAAAGTTGGTAGATGATTCTTGAACACAAAGGAGCAGGAGCAGTCTTTTTATCCTACCTCCATTGCAGGTTCTGGAACAGATAGGAGTGGAATCAGTCATTCATTATTCAACCTCAATTGCAGATTCTTGAACATATCGGGGCAGGCCTGACGTTGTTCGACATCAGTGGATCAGTGTCAGCTAGTCTGACGGACAAGGCCCTGGAGGCGGTCACACAACACTGCAGTTCCCTTGAGGCCCTGCATCTCAGCCTTATACCAAACATGACTGGAACAGGCCTACTTCCGCTGCTCAGGGACCCTGTCCGGGCCACCAGGCTGAAGGGTCTGGCTATCGGCATGAAAAAGGTAAGTAGAAATGATTTTTTACATAGACAGATATTGTGTTGATTTTTTTTTCCAAACATTAACATGACTGACCTTTAATTAAGAGACCCTGCCATTTATTCCAGACTATAGGGTGGCAGGAATTGCATGTTGCTAGTGATTTAATTTGGAGGAGAAAAATAATTTTATGAAATATGTTTCTTTTATAAATGAAAATTGAGAAAAATGAAAAACATTGCTATTCATTAGCTACATCACATACCTGAAAGAATGAAACCTAATTAAAGTAACAGTGTCTGGCCTGGAAGTTCTGTAAACAATTTAGTAAGAACCTTGTATCATTATATTGTATATTTTCCTGTCTATCATACAAGGTGCTGTCATAGGTTGTTACCCTGTGTTCTAACCTGAAGCATTCGTGTCTTTCATGCCATTCTGGCTCATAATTGACCACTTTGGCTGACAATTGACCACTTCAGCTGACAATTGACCAATCTGGTGACAACTCTGGCTCAAAATTGACCATTCTGAAGCTGACTTGACAGCCTTTGCACATTCGCCAACAACTTTCACAACAAAAGTATCATATTTGAAATAATGCTAGCCGTTTTCTTTTGGTAAAACATTTGCTTGTTATGTCACAGCTGTCATACGAGGTATTGTCAGAGGTTGTGGCACAGTGTTCTAACCTGGAGCGTCTGCACTTGTCCGGTGTGACGTGTGTGGACGATGAAATACTGACCACTCTTGCTCAAAACTGCCCCGGCCTAAGTCGACTGTGCATCAAAGGTTGTAGACTGGTATGCATAAGTTTGTTTTTATTTTTAGCTTTTCTGTGTTTTTATTAGAGATTCAAACAAATATTCGAATATTCGATTGAACGTTTGGTATTCAAATGTCAAAATTTGTTGATGAATATTCGATGTTTTTTGTTCAATAAATAAAATAATAAACTTTTTATTTAAAAAAAAATTGAATATGTAGTTACCTTGTTTTGTTATAAGGAACCGTGGTTTGGTAGACATAACATTTTTTATACAAGTATTGCCATACAGCCCACAGCTACATGCTTATACCACCTATATACATGTAGCCATAGTAAACAATCAGTAAAACGAATACAAAATTTGAAAAGAAACATTGTTAGACATTCATAACAGATTAAAATGGAAACTTTGGTCATTTGAAACATCGGATCACTCGAGGTTGTAGCTCGAGCCCCGGCTTCCTTGAACGATCACAGTTTTATTGTATTGGTTAAATTTTCAGGTGACGGATGTTGGAGTGTGTGAGTTGGCCCGCCACTGTTCGCTGGTGTCGCTGGTTGTGTCGGGTGTTGGCAGCCTGACTGATGCCTCCATATTCTGTCTGGCTAACTGTTGCCCACAGCTGGAGGAGATCTACATGAATGGCTGTGCCAATATCTCACCAGTTGCTGTCAGATATCTAAAGGTTAGCGATATATATTTATTATCTTTTGGCTAGTTTGCAAAAACAAATGCTTTCACCTGTGGCCAGTGTGCTCCAGCCACGATTTGAAAAGGGCAGGGTGCTAGGTCAGAAAGGGCACTTTTGATGCATTTAATGAGCCTTAATGGGGCACTTGCAAGGGCCCATGTTCAATTCTTATTGCATATATGTTGTAACTACTTTCAATACTAAATATCTTTACTGAAGTGTCAAAATTAGTTGTTTAAATATTATATATATTTATTATATATTTAAACTTATTTCTAAAAATAGAATCTGTCACACAAAGGGGTACAGCAGGGTGTAGTATGTAGTTAAGTACTATAGGCTCCATACAATTGAGATCTGTTATATTCTAAGTTATCTTATATTACTTAATTGAAGGCATTGATGCTAAAATCAGCTAGTATGAGACATAAATATAAAAAAATGTAAAATCTCATTCTGTGAGAGTGCAGCTTTAAGTGAATAACTTTCTTCAAAATCATTGTAAATAAAAAAAACTACTATCACTGTGCTTCTGTTGCCGTTTATTCACCAACTTGTTTTATGACTTTTCCAGGACTGCACTATACCGCGGTTATTTGTGGGCCATGCCACTCCCAATGCCGCACCAGACCAGCTGATGGCCAGAAACCTGGACACCGGTCAGTTCTGCAGGGTGGACAAACTCGTCTGATAATGGAAGGATATTGATATAATTTTAACAATATCAGGATAATGATATCAGGACATTGATATGACAAGGAAACATATTTGGGCGTGCAAGCCTTGAGCGCTATGTCCTTTCTGATCTTTTGTGGTTGACACTCAATACATGTGCCTGAACAGCAAGGACATGGATCCTGATTAACTGTCCTCAGGTCAAAATTTCTCACCAACCCCTGATTGGATAAATGCAAACAGACCGATGGCAGTGTGTACAGACCAATTTCTTGTTCTCCTTGTTAGGGCTAGTTAGGCCAGTTACATTAATCAACAGAACTCCAATTTAGGGTAATTTAGACCGACTTTATTATGTAAGTCTTTTAAGTTCACATGATAACAAGATGCTCATTCATTGTGGCCTATTATGATTCAAATTAATTGACATGTGACTTCGAATGATGGCGAGCTATTATGATTCAACTTTCTCGACCTGTGACTTCAAATCATGGTGAGCTATTATGACTGGACTTTGTTGACATGTAACTTAAAATCATGGTGAGCTATTATGACTGGACTTTGTTGACATGTGACTTACAATCATGGTAAGCTATTATGACTGGCCTTTGTGGACATGTGATTTATAGTCATGGTGAGCTATTATGACTGGCTTTTGTTGACATGTGACTTACAATCATGGTAAGCTATTATGACTGGCCTTTGTCAACATGTGACTTACAATCATAGTGACTGGCCTTTGTCAACATTTGACTTACTATCATGGTGAGCTGTTATGACTGGCCTTTGTCAACATGTGACTTATAATCATGGTGAGCTATTATGACTGGCCTTTGTCAACATGTGACTTAAAATCATGGTAAGCTATTATATCTGGCCTTTGTCAACATGTGACTTAAAATAATGGTGAGCTATTATGACTGGCCTTTGTCAACATGTGACTTACAATCATGGTGAGCTATTATGACTGGCCTTTGTCAACATGTGACTTATAATCATGGT